>NC_135393.1:805000-930000 GCF_051989625.1 Stigmatopora argus | reverse complement strand
TAATGATAAAAATGAAAAAGGTTCTTTGCGCACTGGAGATACGTTCACGCACTTTCGCATTGCAACGAAGTGGGCAGAAGAAGGTAGATGCTGGGTGAGCTGAGCTCTCACAGCGCCAGGCGTCGGTATTAGCGGCGGAAAGCAGTTATACTCGGAAAAAGGCGCGCAATACAAAATTGAACTTACGAACATTTTTCGACATAAACGCAATTTGCAGACATATTCGTATGTACCGTTGTTCGTAACTCGAATGTTCGTAAGTAGGGGAGCGTCTGTACTTAATGACCTATTAATTATTAAGCTAAAGAAAAGCTCCAAATTTCCCGTACTTTTATTGTGTTTTGTTGGAGAACTTGTTAAGACCCTGGCTGACGTCCCTTTCTAAGGGGACAACTCATGTACATACAAACCTTATACACTCACACGTCTGCTCAGTGAAACTGCCCAGGGCTATTGTTGGCTTTGATTGATGCGTAGACCGTGTTGTTTTACCTTGTTTTGTCACCGGACGTTTGGTCGCCGGACGTTTGGTCGCCGGTTGTTTGGGTCCGGGCGACCAAACGTCCGGCGACCAAACGCCCGGTCACGGTTCCTTAGACTTAGGAGATCAAACAGGCTGAACAGGCTTGTAGGGGTTATTTTCTAAAACTCTACAGTACCAACTAGTGGCAACAAAACCTCACTCTTTTGACTTAGGCATGTCCAGATCATTGCACGTTTCCCCCCCTGATTTTGAATCAGTGTGGTCACAAGAACTTTGTCATACTATATTTTGAAGCCCATGTCCACAGGTTGTGTTTGTTGCCATGGCGACCAAGTCTTCACTGTGAACAGGAAGTCGTTTTTTCTGGCTGGTAGGAAGCACGTACAGCCACAAAATTTTGCACAGTGACACAAATAGAATATTGTTTTGGGCTTGGTAGGTGGGCCTGGCCGCAGGGCTCACGGATGCCCCCTTCAATTTCATTCACAAGCTTCTATTTGCTGCGTCGGTTCGGACTTGCGCGGGACCATTCAGTACTGCTTACAGTCCTTTTTTTATTTTTATCTTATTCTTTTTCCATCTTTTTCTTTGTTTCAGGAGGAATGTTGATGACTTCACTGGACCCAGAGAGCGCAGTGATCTTGCTTTCATCAAATTCAACCTCTCAGCTGATATCCTTTTCCAATACCTTTATATGGAAATATTTTTCACCGACTTAATAAGTCAACACAAATGGCAGAATAATTTTCCTCAAAGTCCTCAGCAATTAGTGTAATTAGAATATTTCCCAACAAGCCTCTTAGCCACAACGGTATGTTTTAAAAAAATGAAATATTTCAAATGCAGCATTTTATTTAACAGACATCAGTCTCAAGATGTTTAATTAATCACAAAATAAATATGATCACCGATTAAACTTGGGTTATTAGGCAATTGTTGTAATTAACCTGTGAACTCCGGCCTAAGATTGACTACCTTATGAAAACAAAATGAGGCACACCATTTGTTTGTTCAATTTTGTTGGTTGTTTACAGGCAATGTTGGCAGACATATCCAGAATTCAGCCCGTGAGCCTCTTATTTTATTCAATGTATTATTTCAGTTTGTAATACTAAAAGTTAACAAAATGATAGATGGGTTTTCAACGTTTGAAAATTGATAAGACTCAGGGTGTGTATTGTATCTAAGTGTCTCACAAAAGTGAGCACATCCCTCTCATTTCTGCAATTTTCTTAAATTATATATTATTTCATGAAACAACACTGAAAAAATTACAGCATATAGTAGATTACTGGAATATGTCCTGTGGTCTGATGAAACCAAAGTACAGTAATACCTTGACATACGAGTGCCCTGTATTACGAGGAATTTGAGATACGAGTAAAATTCCGAGCAAATATTTACCTTGAGATACGAGACAAATTTTGAGATACGAGCATTTGAGACAGCCAGTTGGCCAGGCCGCGAGAGGCTCCTTATGATTTCGCCACACTGTTTCTCTTGCCGCATCTCACTCGTGCAAAGACCTCTACAACCTAACCTAATACAAAATTGAACTTACGAACATTTTTCGACATAAACGCAATTTGCAGACATGTTCGTATGTACCGTTGTTCATAAGTCGAATGTTCGTAAGTAGGGGAGCGTCTGTATTGTGAAGAAAAGGCGTATGATGACAATCAGGAAGTTCGCCCCGGAAGCCACGGTGGAATACATTAACCTCTTTGCCTTGGTTATTTCCCAAGAAACTTTAAATTTAGCGTAATTTAAGATTAACACTTTTGAGTGTGTATAGGAATCCAAGTTCATTTAAGTTAAATTAAAGTTTGTTACTCGATTAGTCTGTATCTCGAATTGCTCGTATGTGGGGCCACTCGTATGTCGAGGTGCCACTGTATATGTATGTATACAGTTGTGGTCAAAAGTTTACATACACTTGTGAAGAACATGTCATGGCTCTCTTGAGTTTCCAGTTATTTCTACAACTCTGATTTTTCTCTGATAGAGGGATTGGAACAGATACTTCTTTGTCACAAAAAACATTCATGAAGTTTGGTTCTTTTATGACTTTATTATGGGTGAACTGAAACAAGTGATCAAATCTGCTGAGTCAAAAATATACATACAGCAGCGCTAATATTTACATGTAACATGTCCCTTGGCCATTTTCACTTCAATTGGGCGCTTTTGGTAGCCATCCACAAGCTTCTGGCAAGCTTCTGGTTGAATCTTTGACCACTCCTCTTGACAGAATTGGTGCAGTTCAGTTAAATTTGATGGCTCTCTGACATGGACTTGTTTCTTCAGCATTGTCCACAAGTTCTCAATGGGGTTTAAGTCAGGACTTTGGGAAGGCCATTCGAAAACCTTAATTCTAGCCTGATTTAGCCATTCTATTACCACTTTTGATGTGTGTTTGGGGTCATTGTCCTGTTGGAAGACACAACTGTGCCAAAAGACCCAATCTTTGGGCTGATGACTTTAGGTCATCTTGAAGAATTTGAAGGTGCCACTGTATATGTATGTATACAGTTGTGGTCAAAAGTTTACATACACTTGTGAAGAACATGTCATGGCTCTCTTGAGTCTCCTTCATTATACCATTTACTCTCTGTAAAGCACCAGTTCCATTGGTAGCAAAACAGCCCCACAGCATAATACTACCACCACCGTGCTTGACAGTAGGTATGGTGTACTTGGGGTTAAAGGCCTCATCTTTTCTCCTCCAAACATATTGCTGGGCATTGTAGCCAAACAGCTCGATTTTTGTTTTGTCTGACCACAGAACTTTCCTCCAGAAGGTCTTATCTTGGTCCATGTGATCAGCAGCAAACTTCATTCGAGCCTTAAGGTGCCGCTTTTGGAGCAAGGGCTTCCTTCTTGCACGGCAGCCTCTCAGTCCATGGAGATGCAAAACACGCTTGACTGTGGACACTGACACCTGTGTTCCAGCAGCACACCTGTGTTCCAGCAGCTTCTAATTCTTGGTAGATCTGTTTTTTGGTGATTCTCGGTTGAATCTTCACCCTCCTGACCAATTTTCTCTCAGCAGCAGGTGATAGCTTGCGTTTTCTTCCTGATTGTGGCAATGACAAAACAGTGCCATGCACTTTATACTTACAAACAATTGTTTGCACTGTTGCTCTTGGGACCTGCAGCTGCTTTGAAATGGCTCCAAGTGACTTTCCTGACTTGTTCAAGTCAAGGACTCGCTTTTTCAGATCCATGCTGAGCTCCTTTGACTTTCCCCATTTTAGCGTTTGTGGGCGTTTGCATCCAATGAGCCCTATTTAAATGGCCTCAGAGAAGTCACCAGCTGTAGTCACTCATAATCACTCACAATAAGTTAAGAGGCCATGCTATGTAACTCATTTCACTGACACAACTTTCTAAGTCACCAAAATTGCTAATTCGTGTTGCTGTATGTATATTTTTGACCCAGCAGCTTTGATCACTTTTTCTGTTAACCCATAATAAAGTCATAAAAGAACCAAACTTCATGAATGTTTTTTGTGACAAAGAAGTATCTGTTCAAATCATTATCAGAGAAAAATCAGAGTTGTAGAAATAACTGGGAACTCAAGAGAGCCATGACATTATGTTCTTCACAAGTGTATGTAAACCAGGGGTCCCCAAACTTTTTCCTGTGAGGGCCACATAACCTTTCCCTTCTCTGATGGGGGGCCGGTGTCAGTTTGTATAAGAAAAAGTGTGACCATCGTAGTGGAGCTTAATTTTTTTTATTGTTTTCCAGAAAGCCACACATGACCAAATAACCCTTTCCAGGTTCTTTACAGAAAAAAAGTCAGGAAACAAATAATAACACTATTAATGAAATAAATAATAACTAAATAACCCTCTCTGAGTTTTTCACAGAAAAAACAGGAAATAAATAACACTATTTATGAAATAAATAATAACTAAATAACTCTCTGGGTTCTTCATAGAAAAAAAAGCCATGGAACATTAACTTTCTGTTGTGCCATGCACAATCTTAACAGATAAAAGTTCAGCTCAGTTGTTAGAGCAGAATCTCTCTCACGTCAACACTTTGCTGCACAGTGCTTGCTGGTCTGCTCGTAGCGGGGCGGTGAGACCCCTTTTTTCCAACTCCCGGTTCATGCGTCCCATTAGACCACGAGTTTCGCCCACCATGCTAGGAGCCCCGTCAGTCGTGATGCTAGCTAGCTTTGACCAGTCCAGGTCCAACTTCTCCATGGTTTGGCACACTTTGTCAAAAATATCCTCTCCCGTTGTAGTCCCTTTGAGACTTTGGAGGGCTGCCAGATCCTCGCATATCTCAAAGTTTGCGCTAACTCCACAAATAAAAATGTGCAGTTGCGCTGTGTGTTGCACGTCCGTGCTTTCATCCAGTGCTAATGAAAAAAAGTCAAATTCTTTCGTCTTCTGCTGCAGCTGGGCATATACATTACTCCCGATTTTTTTCAACGCGTCTGGTGATTGTACTTGCCGACAGACTTAAGGCATTAAATGCATCTTTCTTCTCGGGACACACCTCCTCCGCGACAGCATCCATATATTTCTTAACAAACTCTCCGTCAGTGAAAGGCTTACCGCTGCTTGCTATCAGTTTAGCAACTCGAAAGCTGGCCCGAACGGATGCCTGGTTCAGCTGAGCTTGGCGTACAAATGTATTCTGCTGAGATAGTAGTTCACTTTTTCGCTTTGAGTTTGTCTGCTCGTATTTGGCCTTGCAAGCTATCGTACTTGTCTTTGTGACGGGATTCATAGTGTCGGCGAAGATTGTATTCTTTGAATACCGCCACCGTCTCTTGACAGATGAGACAAACAGCCTTTTCTTTGCATTGAACAAAAAAATAATCGTTTGTCCACTCCAGGTTAAATACCCTGCATTCTGAATCAATTTTTCTCTTACCTAACTTTTTCGCCATTATTCCCTTCTCTCTTTGACAGGGCGGGGCCTAGGATTTTTTTGGGGGGGGGGGGGGGAAATTCTGGAATTTTTTTTTCCAAATAGGAAATAAATCCGATAGCATCTCTGGTATTGTTCAGAGGGCCGGGCCAAATGTGCTGACGGGCCGTAGTTTGGTGACCCCTGATGTAAACTTTTGACCACAACTGTACATATACATGTGTACATATACAGACGCTCCCCTACTTACGAACATTCAACTTACGAACAACGGTACATACGAACATGTCTGCAAATTGCGTTTATGTCGAAAAATGTTCGTAAGTTCGATTTTGTATTTTTTTCCGAGCAGTGCTTCTTTCCGCCGCTAATACCGACGCCTGGCGCTGTGAGGGCTCAGCTCACCCAGCATCTACCTTCTTCTTCGTTGCAATGCGGAAGTGCGTGAACGTATCTCCAGTGCCAAAGAACCTTTTTCATTTGTATCATTAAATATCTCGTGCATCCATTATTGAATATGGTTGGTAAAAAGCGAAATGCTTCTATTGAGGGAGTTGCAAGGAAGAGGCAAGCCATTTCATTTGAAACGAGTGGCAATAATAACGAAGCTTGATGCGCGTGAGAGTGGTGAGCGTTTCACGGGCATTGAATCGTTCGACCGTCAGTACCGTTTATAAACCGAAAGATCGAGCAGCAGGACCCAAATATTGAACGTTGCACAAAGTTTGCAAATCAATTGAATGATGCCATACAGTGCTACCGCATCATTTATGATGAAAAAAAGAAGAAAACTGTGCAATCGTCGTTAGATCGCTTCTTTCGGCCACTTTCTAATACATAAATCTCTCTCTCTATACAGTACTGTACATATTCTCTCCATTTTATTAAATGTTTTTTTCAGTACAAACCAATGCGTGTTACTTATACAAGCCTTAAACATACAAATGCACTTATATAAACCTTCAATATACTTATATAGGCCTTAAACATAAATTATAATACAAAATATAGCACTGAATCAACTTACAAACTAATTCAACTTATGAACAAGCGCTCGAACCTAACTCGTTCGTAAGTAGGGGAGCGTCTGTACATGTGTACATCTACATGTGGACATCTACATGTGTAGATGTATACATGTAGATGTACATGTGTACACGTGTACATGTACATAACTAGGATTGGTCTGGACTGGACTGGTAGATCGCGATCGACGTATTGAGCACAGGTATAGACCTAAAATATCTGAGGGAAGGAGATGAAAGAGGTTGTGATGAGCCTATATCTCCAAACCAATGTGAACACCTTTGTATTGTGCCTATCACTGTTGCAACGCAATATATTATTGTTTTACAGTCAAATGCAATTGTAGTATTTTCGACTGTATTATATTGGCTACCACTTTCCTATTCCTAACGTCTAGTTCTTATGGTAGAAGTAATCTCAATTCTGTAGGTGTCAAATTATTTTTCCAAAATTCTGTAGTTCTAAACTTTCTTTTTCCCTTGACTCGTATACATTTGCATCATATATTTGACTGGAATGTTAAACAGCTTTTTCTCTACTTGTCGGCTGAATACACAACAAAAAACAACGTAAGTTGCAAAAGCACATGCCCTTTTTAACTACTGGTTTGTCTTTAATATGATGAGGTTAATGCATGTACTATGTTCAAGAGGGCCATATGTAAGATTTGTGACTGAAAATGAAAGTCCACTCGGCATCAAAATAATTAGGAATACAACCTTTTAGCTGCCAGATAAGCGCTTCCCAATGGAGAATCAAGCTGCGTTATCATACACTATAATTCGCTCACAATAATAGTAGTCCAATCAGTCCAAAACGATTAAGCGTCGTTTTTAGGATATATTTGATTGCACATGTCAAACGGATTATATATAGTTCTCAGGAAAGCAACAAGACCCAACATTCATGATATACATACTCTTCAGACTGTGCAAGTAGGCAATTACCGTATTTTCACACCTATAGGGCGCACTTAAAATCTAAAATTTTCTCTAAAATGGTCGGTGCGTCTCGTCTGCGCACCAAATTCAATTTTTGTATGGCCCTGACTGCTTGAGTGACTGGTTTTATTTCTTGCCGGCACGCTACTTATTGTGATCAACCCAGCAGATGTTCACCCTAAAAATAGCCTCCCCACGCATTCCAAGCATTACGGTAAATCCATGCAAAACATCCCAGGGGAGTGGCAAGGCATTTGACTTCCGTGTGCTTGTGGCGCTATTAACCCACAAAAACACTCAATACTCAAAGAAACAGCATATTAGAGCTATACAGAGGAAATGCCTGACGTGAATGACAACACAATGCGGGTGTGAACGCTTGGAAAATGGACTTAAGCCATGGATCGAACACAATTTAACAGCTTTGCTAACAGATGGCCAACATTGTAGTTCGGGCAGGCAGTGTCGCACGAGTTACGTGCCGTTTTGGAATGAATTGTCGATGCCGATATAATAGCGACGAGAATTAAAGACTTGGGAGTACTGCATGTCGCGAGTTACAATGGATTGTGGATGACTGGGCTCAAGTGTCGGCCAGCACTTCGAGCTCTCACCAAAGCTGGAATCAAGTTCCCGGAAGACACATCTCTGACTGACAGTGGAGCCTAGCATGTTAAACGCTGAACTCTTTGTATCAGCATGTACGTTTTACCTCAATAAAGCATTATCGAACTTAGTTTTGCTTGTGCTGTCTTTAAAAAAACACGCTAGCATCTAGCATAACATATGCTAGCGCCTTATCGGATGAAGCGTCCAATGTATTGACAAAAAACAGAAAATATACCCGCAAATGAGACTGCGCCCTATCACACGGTGCGTTTTGTAGGTGTGAAAATACGGTAGTTAAAAAGGGTGTGTTTAAAAAAAAAAGAGGATGTTTTGTTTCTAGGACTTACCAAACTTTTGATTCATTCAGTCATTCATTTTCTGCACGACTTATCCTCCCTCACAAGGGTCACGGGGTGGTCCCTCCAAAGGTTTTCTATTGAGTTTAGTTCTGAGGACTGGCTAGTCTACGCTTTTTACTGAGCCACTTCTTGTTTTTCCTGGCTGTGTGGTTCAGGTCATTTTCATGTTGGAAGACCCAGTCACATCCCATCTTCAATGCTCTGACTGAGGGATGGAGGTTGTTCTCCAAAATCCCACAATACATGGTCCCGCTCATCCTTTCCTTAATACAGTGCAGCAGACCTGTCTCGTGCAGAAAAACACTGCCAAAGCATGATGCTATCTCCCCCATGCTTCGTAGTAGGGATGGCATACTTGAAATGATACTGATCATTCTTCTTACTCCAAACACGGTTAATGAAATTATGACCAAAATGTTCTATTTTGGTCTCATTTGACCACAAAACTTTTTTTTCTAAATAAATGAAAATCAAGTCTGCATTCCCCGTCTTTGCCTGTTTTCCTGCAATTGGGTCCTACCATGCTTCACGCTCCGAAAACTTCACAGTCCCCGCTCTTTTCAAGTCATTGACAAAGTCCTCTCGTGTAGTTCTAGGTTGATTCCCTCAACTCATCTGGCTCAACGCTCAACAAACCCAACACTCTCCATCCGGAGGAGCAGCGGCTCTACTCCAAGCCCCTCCCGGATGACCGAGCTTCTCACATTATCTCTGAGTGTCCGGACATCCTGCCGAGGAAACTGATTTGAGCTGCTTCTTGTTCTTTCGGTCACAACCTACAACTCGTGACCATAGATGAGGGTGGGAACGTAGATCGAATGGAAAGTAGAGAGCCTGCCTTTTGGCAGAGTCTGGAACACTGCTGACGCTCCACCGATCCGCCTGTCGATCTCCCATTCTATTCTCAACTCACTCGTGAACAAACCTCAAGATACTTAAATTCCTCCGTCAGGAATCAGGTCCTTCCCCAGGTGTTTCTAATTGTGTGAGGGCATGCCACCCTTTTCCAACTGAGGACCATGGTCTCAGATTTGAGTTGCTGATACTCATCCCAACCGCTTCACACTCGGTTGCGAATCGTTCCAGTCAGAGTTGGAGATCACGGCTTGATTAAGCTAACAGAACCACATCACCTGCAAAAACCGGAACTCTCAACGCCACGGCTGTGCCTAGATATTCTGTCCATAAAAGTGATGAATAATAATAATAATCGGACATAGGCCCTGTCGTCATTATCAACAACAAAAAGCCTACTTGTCATCACACCCAGAAACTGCGTATGACGAAATTGGTGGTGCTTCTCCATAAGCTGCGTTTACTCGGCAAAAGACCTAAATAAGTGATAGTTACGGACTTGTAATTTGGCATTCTACTGTTATGGATACAGGTCACTTACCTCTCACTGTCTTTCACTTACCTTCAGTCAGCTAGTAGGAGGCAGATCGCCACCCAAACATATTTTCATATTACCTCAGAAGGGAGTGTGTGTTGTGTTACCGCCAATTTAGAGTTCTGATGGATGTGGGGAAAAACTGTCCTTACAGACATAGGGCAGCCCTGGCAGAGTCCAACCCCCACTGGAAACGGATCCGACTTACTGCCGGCTACGTGGACCCCGCTTAACAGAGGTTCCGGAACCCCATACTCCCGAAGTACCCCCCACAAGACTCCCCGGTCTGCCAGTTCAAAGGCACTGTCCCCGATGTCCACGCGATGTGGCAGAGGCGTGTCAACCAAGACAGCCCCACAACATCCAGAGCCTTTAGAAACTCCGGGCAGATCTCATCCATCCCGGGGCCTTGCCACCGAGTAGCTTTTCAACCACCTCGATGACTTCAAACCCAGATATAATAGTCTAACCCAGAGTCCCCCGGGTTTCCTTCTTCATTGGAAGGCATGTCGGTGGAGTTGATGAGGTCTTCAAAGTATTCAGCCCACCGATTCACAACATCTTGAGTCGAGGTCAGCAGCGCCCCATCCCCATTATACACTGTGTTGATGGTGCACTGCTTCCCCCTCCTGAGACGTCGTATGGTGGACCAAAATTTTCTTGAAGCCACCTGGAAGTCCTTCTCCATGGCCTCACCAAACTCCTACCATGTCCGGGTTTTTGCCTCGGAGACGACCAGGGCCGTGTGGTGCTTGCCACCCAGTACCCGTCAGCTGCCTCCGGAGTCCCATGGGCCAAAAATTCCCGATAGGACTCACTTTTCAGCCTGACGGCATCCCTTACTGACGGTGTCCACCAGCGGGTTTTGGGGTTGCCGCCACGACAGGCACTGACCACATTGCGGCCGCAGTTCCGGTCTCCAGAAGGAGCGTGAAACATGGACTCAACGGACTGAATGTCCACCGCCTCATCCCGGACATGAGAGAAACTCTGTCGGAGGTGGGAATTGAAACTCCGCCTGGCGTTCCCAGCAGACCCTCACAAAACATTTGGGTCTTCCGCACGGGCATCTGTCCCCACCGTCGGAGCCAACTCACCACCAGGTGGTGATCGGTTGACAGCTCAGCCGCCCTCTCTTTATCTGAGTCTCCAAGACATGCGGCACCAGGTCCGATGACACGACCACAAAGTCGGTCATTAAACTGCGGTCTCCTGGTGCCAAATGCACATATGGACACCTTATGCTTGAACATGGTGTTCATTATTGTCAATCCACGACGAGCGCATAAATCTAACAATAGAACACTATTCATGTTCCAATCAGGGGCGCCGTTCTCGTTCTCTACCCTCTCGTCCACTGGGGTAAACCCCAACATACAGGCACCAAGCCTGGGGGCAAGAAGTACAGTGGTACCTCGAGATACGATCTTAATCCGTTCCGGGACTGAGCTCGTATGACAAGATTCTCGTAACTCGAGCGGAAGTTTCCCATTGAAATGAATGGGAAACAAATTAATTCGTTCCAACTCTCTGAAAAAAACACCAAAAACAGGATACGTATTGGATTGAAAAAAATGTTTTATTTCTTATAATTCGCCATATATTGACAAAGTAATAAATAACGAGTGGTTTGATAGTAATAATGTGTTTAATAGGAGTAAAATTAGACACATTTCGCGGAGGGTAGACACAGCGGCATACACGGAGACGGGGGGGGGCCTCCACGGCAACAATGCACTCGTAAACGAACAAACAAATTTAAATTAACTTGGATAACTATATACAGACACTCAACGTTTAATGTAACTTCAAACAAAACTAAATTCTAAATTTGTGTGTGTGTGTGTAAATGTGTGTGTGTGTGTAAATGTGTGTGTGTGTGTAAATGTGTGTGTGTGTGTAAATGTGTGTGTGTGTGTGTAAATGTGTGTGTGTGTGTGTGTAAATGTGTGTGTGTAAAGGTGTAAATGTGTGTGTGTAAATGTGTGTAAATGTGTGTGTGTGTGTGTAAATGTGTGTGTGTGTGTGTAAATGTGTGTGTGTAAATGTGTGTGTGTAAATGTGTGTGTGTGTGTGTATGTATATGCATCCATACGGTAGGTCTTAACACACAGCCATTTTATTGTTAAAGAGTCTGACAGCTGATGGGAGGAACGATCTGCGGAAGCGCTCCTTCCTGCAATGAGGGTGCAGCAGTCTATAGCTGAAAGAGCTTCAGAGAGACTCCACAGACTCATGCAGGGGGTGGGAGGTGCTGTCCATGATGGACATCCTCCTGGTCAGCATCCTCCGCTCTCCCACTTCCTCCACAGAGTCCAAAGGACAGCCCAGAACAGAGCTGGCCCTCCTGACCAGCTTATTCAGCCTGTTCCTGTCCCTCTCCGTGCTCCCGCATCCCCAACAGAGCACTGCATAAAACACTGTAGATGCCACCACAGTGTCGTAGAAAGTCCTCCACAGTGTCGTAGAAAGTCCTCCACAGTGTCCTGCGCACTCCAAAGAACTGTAGACTCCTCAGTAGGTATAGGTGGCTCTGGCCCCTTTTGTACAGGGCATCTATGTTTGTGGACCAGTCTAGTTTGTTGTTGAGGTGAACACCCAGGTACTTCAAATTCTCCACGATTTCAATGTCTGTACCCTGGATGTTCACCTGAGGGGTCTGTTGAGGATTCCTCCGAAAGTCGATGACCATTTCCTTTGTCTTACTGGTGTTGATGTAGAGGTGGTTTTGCCTACACCAGTCAACAAAGATCATCGACTTCCTCACTGACAGACCACAATATGTGAGACTCCAGGACTGTATGTCTGATGTGGTAGCTTGCAGCACGGGGGCCCCACAAGGCACAGTGCTCTCCCCACTCCTCTTCTCCCTCTACACATCGGATTTCCAACATAATACAGACACCTGCCACCTCCAGAAGTTCTCTGACGACACCGCTATTATTGGACGAGTGACGGACGGGAACGACCTGGAGTACAGGGGAGTCATCACAGCCTTTGTTGACTAGTGTAGGCAAAACCACCTCTACATCAACACCAGTAAGACAAAGGAAATGGTCATCGATTTTCGGAGGAATCCTCAACAGACAACTCAGGTGAACATCCAGGGTACAGACATTGAAATCGTGGAGAATTTTAAGTACCTGGGTGTTCACCTCAACAACAAACTAGACTGGTCCACAAACATAGATGCCCTGTACAAAAGGGGCCAGAGCCGCCTCTACCTACTGAGGAGTCTACGGTCCTTTGGAGTGTGCAGGACACTGCTGAGGACTTTCTACGACACTGTGGTGGCATCTACAGTGTTTTATGCAGTGCTCTATTGGGGATGCGGGAGCACGGAGAGGGACAGGAACAGGCTGAATAAGCTGGTCAGGAGGGGTAGCTCTGTTCTGGGCTGTCCTCTGGACTCTGTGGAGGAAGTGGGAGAGCGGAGAATGCTGACCAGGATGATGTCCATCATGGACAGCACCTCCCACCCCCTGCCTGAGTCTGTGGAGTCCCTCCGAAGCTCCTTTAGCAATAGACTGCGGCACCCTCATTGCAGGAAGGATGGCTTCCGCAGATCCTTCCTCCCATCAGCTGTCAGGCTCTTTAACAAAAAATGGCTGAGTGTTGAGACCTACCGTATGCATGCATGTATATTTATGTGTATGTATGTATATATGTGCTAAGCAACACGCTTATTTATTTATATATTTATTCATTAACTTACTTATTACCTATCTATTTATGTCTAAAATGCCTTTCCTATTCCTGCATCCTCACCCTCTTGCCACTATGACAACAAAATTTCCCGAATATGGGATGAATAAAGTTATCCAATCCAATCCAAAGGCTGTGATGACTCCCCTGTACTCTAGGTCGTTCCCGTCAGTCACTCGTCCAACAATAGCGGTGTCGTCAGAGAACTTCTGGAGGTGGCAGGTGTCTGTATTATGTTTGAAGTCTGATGTGTAGAGGGAGAAAAGGAGTGGGGAGAGCACTGTGCCCTGTGGGGCCCCCGTGCTGCAAGCTACCACATCAGACGTACAGTCTTGGAGTCTCACATATTGTGGTCTGTTAGTGAGGAAGTCGATGATCCATGCGGCTAGGTGGTTCCTTATTCCAGCCTCTTCCAGTTTCCCTCTCAGTGGAACCGGCTGAATGGTGTTGAACGTACTGGAGAGGTCAAAAAACATCATTCTCAGCGTGCTTCCTGTGTTCTCCAGGTGTGAAAAAGACCTGTGGATCAGGTAGGTGGTAGCATCTTCCACACCAATGCCTGGACGATAGGCGAACTGCAGAGGGTCCAGCTCTGCATTCATCATGGGGCTGAGGTGATTGAGGATGATCCTCTCCAATGTCTTGATCAGGTGAGAGGTTAATGCTACTGGCCTGAAGTGGTTTGGCTCCCTGGGGTTCGCAGTCTTTGGAACTAGGACAACACAGGAAGTTTTCCACAAAGTGGGGACCTTCTGCAGACTGAGGCTGAGGTTGAAAATATGCAGAATCACTTTGCCAAGCTGATCTGCACACTCTCAGTAGTCTGGAGCTGAGGCCGTCTGGACCAGTAGCCTTCCTTGCCTCGATTTTCTTTAGCTGTTTTATCACCTGATCGACAGTAATGCAGAGACCGGTGGAAGAGGAGGAGAACGAGAGGGGGAGTTGCTTCTGGTCTGGGGGGTCAGGGGAGTGGGGGCAGGTCTGAATCTGTTAAAGAACTGATTCAGTTCATTGGCCCACTCCCTGTCTCTGGACTCCGGGTCTCTCTCACTGTTGCCTCCATGGGCCGAAATTGTTCTCAAGCTCCTCCAGACCTCTTTGGTGTTGCCTCTCTGGAGTTGGTTCTCCAGCTTCCTCCTGTAGATGGTCTTTCTCTCCTTATCTCTTTCTTCAGCTCCTTCTGGACCATTTTCAGACTCTCTTTCTCCCCAGACCTAAAAGCCCTCTTGTTCTTGTTCAGGAGGGCCCTTAGATCCGTGGTGACCCATGGCTTATTGTTGGAGAAACAACGGACCTTCTTGGAGGGTACAATGTTCTCAACACAGAAGTTAATATAAGCTGTGATGCAGTGGGTCAAGCTGTCAATGTCTCTCCCATGTGAATTGCACAGCACTTCCCAGTCAGTGGTCTCAAAACAGTCCCTCAGTACCATGCTGGTCTCCTCGGTCCCTCTTTGTATGATCCTCGTGGTAGGTTTTATTTTCCTCACCATAGGGATGTAGGTGGGGATCAAATGAACCAGGTTGTGTTGATAAAATGGGCGCACGTACGGTGAATGTTCGCACCACAGGAAAGGAAATCATCCTTTACTGTATTTCTCGCCTGCCTGGCTAATGGCCAGAAACTTCCACCCACGGTTATTTTCAAGAGAAAGACTTTGCCAAAAGAAAACTTTCCAGCCGGCGTCGTCATCAAAGCTAACTCGAAGGGATGGATGGATGAAGAAAAGTGAGTGGTTGAGAGAAATGTATGTGAAGAGACCGGGTGGCTTTTTTCACACATTCCCTATTGATTTACGACTCCATGCCCTCACATATCACCGATGATGTCAAAAACAAGTGAAGCATACTAATTCAGTGCTCGCCGTCATTCCGGGTGGATTGACAAAAGAACTCCAGCCGCTAGATATTGGTGTCAACAGAGCTTTCAAAGCTCGACTGCGAACTGCGTGGGGGCAGTGGATGAACAGAAGGCGAGCATACGTTCGCCAAGACTGGCTGTACATCTTATTTCTTGCACCTCTTTCTAAGGTTTCTCCTCTTCAATCAACATTTTAATCAAAGTATTCTTCTGAACGATGTGTTGAAATACCCATTTCCTTCAGGCTTTTCCGGATAAATTCATGTTCAACAGTCCCTGGCTACCTCCCTAAAATTATTTTATAAATTTGAGGCTAATGAATAATTTAAGGGGACTGTAAATTGTCATAAAAACTAAATAATGAAAACTGGGAAAGAAATTATAAACCTCTCAGTGGTTATATCAACTTTGTCTATTACTGTTTCGCAATGAAAATGTAACTTTACTGGATCCATTTAAAAAATGATTGTGCTGGTGTGTTATACAATTCTCCAATTACTAATCATAATTTTTGTGTGCATGTGGTATGTCAGGCTTTAAACCAGGTAGTGCTCTGGGATAAGATTGTCCTTCGAGGTGAAAACAACAAACTGAACCTCAGAGAGACAAAATCAAAATACTTCTTCTTCGATGATGGGAACGGTCTCAGGTACGGTTGACAAAGTAATCTCTTTGTGGACATTTCACTGATCTCTGTAGGTCTCTCACAATAGTAAATTTTAGTGGGCAATTTATTGTGTGAAAATGATTGCGGATGTGGTATTGTAAAAATATATCTAAACCAATTTAACCACTAATGTGACAGGTTATTCTCACAAACCACCCATTCAAATGCAAATAAATAAAATGCACAAACTATATTTAAAATAATGAAAAAATAGTCTTTAAAAAAATCAATCCAACACATTAAAAATCTAGTTTAGCGTTAAATATGGAACAGGTGAAAACCCTAATATCATTTTTGTTCTGTGCTTATTAGAGCCCATCAAAAGTATCATACGATCCAAAATGACTGTCATCTTGTCCTGACAATTATGCATGGTACCAAGTTTGAAGCCAAATTAGTCTTTTTTCTTAAATGGCGATCACTTGAAAGCTATCTACGTGTAGAATCCGAAATAAGTGTGAGTAAGTGCAGACATCCGCATTTCTGATGAACATAATGTGATCTTATTTTGAAATGTCCAACTGTAATGTGCGCTCGCCAATAACTGTGAGCTGTGCAGCCGGTTCATAAAGTGGACTATTGTCGAATATTGAGGCGCCTGTTAGTCTAGATAACACCTACTGTGGCAGATAGCAACGTGTTCGTGAGCCAGGGTAAGGCTGGCCTTAAAGACATTGCCGAAACGATGACGTTAGGTTCACCAATAGATACGCTTTAAGATAAGGAAGACATCGGAGGCATATTCTGCTTTATCTTGCAAGAGAGAATCGATCCTGAGTCGCCTTCGTCCCAGATCATTCTAAAGAATCGAATCCTCTCCTGCCCATTTTATTGCATTAGAGTCAAAACAATTAAGGTCATCTATTCAAAACAATTAAGGTCAGAAATCAAAACAATTGCATAAGAGTTAAAACAAGCAAGCATCCATTTTAAAACAATTGCGAGTCTTTTCGGAGGTCAATTCGGTATTGCCACCTGGTGCGGAAATCCAAGTCAAAACAATTAAGAATCCTTCCCGGATCTTCAGTGTGAGCTTGTGACCGTGTGAGAAGTCAAGGTTACAAAACAATCCTCCCAGATCCGTGTGAGAGGTCGAGTTTTCAAAACAATTTTGATAAGTCCAGACGGATAGAGACCTTTTCCTTTGTTTATCACGGTTGCAAGCAGATGTACTAAAAATGACTTTTTTAATGTTACTAAGCTTCATTGCAAGCATATATATATATATATATATATATATATATATATATATATATATATATATAGAGAGAGAGAGAGATCGAGAGAGAGATCGAGAGAGAGATCGAGAGAGAGATCGAGAGAGAGATCGAGAGAGAGATCGAGAGAGAGATCGAGAGAGAGATCGAGAGAGAGATCGAGAGAGAGATCGAGAGAGAGATCGAGAGAGAGATCGAGAGAGAGATCGAGAGAGAGATCGAGAGAGAGATCGAGAGAGAGATCGAGAGAGAGATCGAGAGAGAGATCGAGAGAGAGATCGAGAGAGAGACAGATCGAGAGAGAGACAGATCGAGAGAGAGATCGAGAGAGAAAGATCGAGAGAGAGAGAGAGATCGAGAGGGAGAGAGATCGAGAGGGAGAGAGATCGAGAGGGAGAGAGATCGAGAGAGATCGAGAGGGGGAGAGATCGAGAGAGAGCTCGAGATCGAGAGAGAGCTAGAGAGAGAGCTAGAGAGAGATCGAGAGAGAGCTAGAGAGAGATCGAGAGAGAGCTAGAGAGAGATCGAGAGAGAGATCGAGAGAGAGATCGAGAGAGAGAGCGAGAGGGAGAGCGAGAGGGAGAGCGAGAGAGAGAGAGCGAGAGAGGGAGCTAAACAGAGAGCTAGAGAGATCGAGAGAGAGCTAGAGAGAGATTGAGGGAGAGCTAGAGAGAGATCGAGAGAGAGCTAGAGAGAGATCGAGAGAGCTAGAGAGAGATCGAGAGAGCTAGAGAGAGATCGAGAGAGAGAGATCGAGAGAGAGAGATCGAGAGAGAGAGAAATCGAGAGAGAGAGAGATCGAGAGAGAGAGATCGAGAGAGAGAGATCGAGAGAGATCGAGGGATCGAGAGAGCGATCAAGAGAGAGATCGAGAGAGGGATCGAGAGAGAGAGATAGATCAAGAGAGAGAGATCGAGAGAGAGATAGATCAAGAGAGAGATAGATCGAGAGAGAGAGATAGATCGAGAGAGAGAGATAGATCGAGAGAGAGAGATAGATCGAGAGAGAGAGATAGATCGAGAGAGAGAGATAGATCGAGAGAGAGAGATAGATCGAGAGAGAGAGATAGATCGAGAGAGAGAGATAGATCGAGAGAGAGATCGAGAGAGATCGAGAGAGATCGAAAGAGAGAGAGAGCGAGAGAGAGAGATCGAGAGAGATCAAAAGAGAGAGAGAGCGAGAGATCGAAAGAGAGAGCGAGAGAGAGAGCGAGAGAGAGAGAGATCGAGAGAGATCAAAAGAGAGAGAGAGCGAGAGATCGAAAGAGAGAGCGAGAGAGAGAGCGAGAGAGATCGAGAGAGAGAGAGATCGAGAGAGCGTGAGAGAGCTAGAGAGAGAGAGAGAGCTAGAGAGAGAGCGTGAGAGAGCTAGAGAGAGCTCGAGAGCGAGCTAGAGAGAGATCGAGAGAGAGATCGAGAGAGATCGAGAGAGAGCTAGAGAGAGATCGAGAGTGATCGAGAGCGAGCTAGAGAGAGCTAGAGAGAGATCGAGAGAGAGATCGAGAGAGAGAGATCGAGAGAGAGATCGAGAGAGCGAGAGAGAGTGCGAGAGAGATCGTGAGAGAGATCGAGAGAGAGATCGAGAGAGAGTGTGAGAGAGAGAGTGAGAGAGCTAGAGAGAGCTAGAGAGAGCTAGAGAGATCGAGAGAGCTAGAGAGAGATCGAGGGAGAGCTAGAGAGAGATCAAGAGAGAGCTAGAGAGAGATCGAGAGAGAGCTAGAGAGAGATCGAGAGAGAGATTGAGAGAGATCGAGATCGAGAGAGATCGAGAGCGAGAGATCGAGAGATCGAGGGATCGAGAGAGAGAGAGATCGAGAGAGAGATCGAGAGAGAAAGAGATCAAAAGAGAGAGATCGAGAGAGAGAGAGATAGATCTAGATATATGTATATATTTATGTGTATATATGTATATATATGTATATACATATATGTATATATATGTATGTATATACATGTGTATATATGTATATATATGTGTATATATGTGTATATATGTGTATATATATATGTATATATATATATATATATATATATATATATATATATATATATATATATATATGTATATATATATATATATATATATATATATATATATATATATATATATATATATATATATATATATATATATATATATATATATATATATATATATGTATAATGATTATATTTTGAGCACATTTATAATAGTACCCAAAATAACTCCAACATTCCCCTTTGGTGATTATTCTTAAGATTTTCCCTTCAAAGTAACACATTTGTACTTCCTATTAACACCATGAATATGGAGGTGAAAATTGGGAATCAGGGGGGCGGCTTATATGCGAGAAATTGCTTATATGCGAGGGTGGCTTATATGCAAGTAAATACGGTAATTTAAATTTGTGAGTTAGCAAATTTGTTGACTTTATTTTCACACTTAACACTGGCTCGAAAACTTACATTATTTTTCAAGTCTAAACCTTATGATTAGGAAATATTTACCTTATCTGATAGAAACAATTATACCAGTTTCTTAACCTCTGACTCGTGCAAGTGTATGAGTTAGTTATTCATTATCCATCTCTTAAGTAATTCAGCAATCAAGTCTTTATATTATTAACTCGATTATAACCTTTTAATGTATCAAGTTTAATTTCTCAAATTAATTTGTTATCTAGTTCACATTGCGAAGAGAATAATGGCAATTTGTATGGTCTACCAAATAAAATTTGTTGGAAATTTCAACCCATTTAAAGCAACATCTACAATAAATAGACAATACTTCTCACTGTCATTTGATTTGATAATATCCACACGCAGTCTTTAAAATTGATATATTTTGGGGGGATTGACCACGCACGCCTTGGTCATGAATTGCCCTGGGGATTATGTGGAGCATTGATCAAACAATCCCTTCCAAAATTTTTGTTTAGAAAACAAACTAACCCAAAAGTTGTTTAGTGGGGCTGCATTTAGCCCAACACCCCCCGTGTTGAGACACGAAACTTCCCACAAGTCAATATAGTATCCCACACAAGAAAGCTTGTCTACAAATTTGGCTTCTCCCTCAGTGCTCCCAAAATCCCTGTTTCGCAGAGCAACTTATTTGTTCATCCACACCTTTCAAATTTGGACCTTGCTGCTCCATTTCATTAAACTTTAATATGATAAAATATTTCTGCCATAATCTGTTGCTGCCATCCCTGCAAAGGGCTTATTGGCAATTTCAGAGATGTTTTACCTACCTATCTACCTTGATATCTGATCGAATGATTATCTCTGTGGCCAGCCAATCAAAAACACAAGAAGCCGGACATCCATTCACGCTCACACTCAGAGCCAGGGGTAATTTAGAGTATTCAACCAGCCTAGCATGCATAATTTTAGTTTGTGGGAGGAAACTAACCCACTTTGCTGTCCTATCAGCCAAATCATTCCTGAAGGAAATAGATAATGAATATATTATGTGTGCGCCGCACATTTACAAATATAAATTTGTTTTGGAAGTCGAACTGCAGCCATTAGTCGCAACAGTAAGTCAGCAAGAGGACTGCCATACCAGTGGCTGTGATTAACCTTTTGTTTGCCAATAATGCAGTAATGGGCAAAATTGTGACATTGAAAACACACCCACTCACACATTTTAAGTGTTTGCATAAATTTTAACCTCCTTGTTTTGCATTAAGTTGTACACCTCGGTTAATGCTATCAGTTTAGCTGTTTGTGCATAGAAATGAGGTGGTAATAACTATGCTTCTAAAGCTTTAGTATTAGTATATAGGTCAATATATTGTACCCCATTCGATCAAGTTTTGCCCATTCTATTAATTCTTGGATAACCCGTCTACATAAAGAATTTTGCATTACTCAGAGATTGATGTTTCATAATTTGGAAGTGCTAATGATGACCATATTCCAGCAATTGTTTTATGCCATGAAAGGCCTGCTCAATTTCGAGAGTCTAGTGCAAAATAGAACTCATTTCCAAATCCCACCCGAATTTTTTTTTCGAAATGGGAGCCACACTCCCCAAGTAATCTTGAACCCATGCACCACCACAGTTTGTCAAACCCCCGAAAACGACAAATATAATCTGTTAGTTAGAGGTTTTGAAGCTTCTTTGGATGGTCAATTTCCCACTTTTTAAGATTGTCCTTGCCAATCGTTAGATTTCTACTATAACATTTATCTGATTAAACCCTGTAATTGCACTGTCAAGCCTGATAGTTTTAAGCCTAACTTCTCTCAATTTGTTTGCCTTTAAAGCTATAGAAAGCAAACTCATCTAGTTGACATTAATTGTTTAATTCTTATCCAATCTGTAAATATCCTAATAGTCATCAATATGACGCATGACAAAGCATATTCCACCCGCCCAGGACAGAAGAGGGAATGTCTTCCGTGCACTGAAAACACTCCATTTCTCCCAAGGCCAAGGGAAATTATACCTGTTTTAAAATTTTAAAATTTATCCAAACCAGCCAGCTACTTTTACCTAATTGTTTGAATAAATCCCATTCCTGCATTGTTATTTAATGTTTGATATCATTAAAAGCCAAGTACTTCTTAATGATTTAAGATCTAATTTGCAAATCATCCTCATATTGTTGACCTACCCAAGGACAGCGAAATGACTGGCTGACCGAGTCGTCTCACCCCCACCAAGGGGACGGACGATGTTTACATAAGATAGGAGACATACTGCATAGCTCGTTGTTACAACTATTAAAACCAAGAATAAGCAAATTAGTGAATCATTAATGAAAAAGATTAAAAGTTAATCTAATGTTGTTTAGAATGCTTAATTTTATATTTATTAGATGTTTGTGTATATGTTTGTGTGCTCTCTGTCTGTTGCCTAACGTTAGCTTCCTGACACTTGTGCACCTGCGCTTCAACACAAATAGATTTTGCATGTTTATTATTCATTTTAATGACATATTAAATAAATTTATGATAATTTTTCTCTCATTCTTGTGCGTCTTCACATCTTTCCTACAAAATTGGGACTCGTTGATCTTTTGATTTTAAAGGGTTTAGTTGGTAGTTTTGTGAGGACCGTAGAACAAATTAGAGAATTTACATATAAGCACTATTACTTGCGAAATTTTCAACTTACGAAAAAAATTCTGAAACCTATTCATTTTGGAAGTAGACATACGACCGTACATATAAAACACTGAAATTATTTGTTTACAATTGTTTTTTCCTCATGTTAGGCAGACAGGTCAACAGATCACAACCCACTACAAACAATACAAATGCAACAGGCATAAAACATCGTGCTTTAAACGAGCTATGATTGGTTTACCAACATAAAATTGGCACAAAAAAGACTTAATTTACTGGGGGAAAAAGTAACCCAAGAAACCTTTCAAATCCGTTAGTTGATTCACCTGAACCTCAACCCATATTTTCAAACTGTAAAGTTTACTAGACCATACAACTAAGCCAATGCAATTTATCCTGCTGGCCTCCAGTATCACACAGTTATGAGAGATTCCAGAAATGCACCTCACCGGTTTCAACTATTCCAAGTAAAAAATATTTTCACTGCAATTTTAATTGTTATGGATCTCGTGTTTTTATAATTGATTTCTGAATGCTTTTTACACGATTCAAGTATTTATTTTGTGTGAAGAAATGCTGACAGCCAGACTTTAACATTTATGGTTATTTTTATTGTTATATCGGGCATTTAGTAATGGGGCTTTACAGGAGAAAGCCAGAGGAGCCAGACCCATTGTTACTGTGGCATGTGCTACTGCAATACTCCAGCATTGCAAGCTTTGTCAAACACTCACATCGTCATTTGAAAAAAAAAAGGAGATTGCGCCTTGGTTAACACATTACTGTCCTCTTCTGGCAACAGACACTTAGAGCCAGTGGCTATGGCAAATGGCTTTTTGTTGAGGGCTTATTGTTTTGTTGTTGTTCGCAATTTTGTTTGTCTATAAAACCTGACACTTGATAAATTATATGGGTGATATCTATCAACCAGGGCCAACAAGAACATCACGCTGACGCTGTCATGGAATGTCATTCCCAACGCTGGAATCCTGCCGCTTGTAGTTGGGAATGGTGGCATCAGTCTACCCTTTCCTGATAAATATGAGTCACCCAAAAGCTACTAGTGTTATTCAAATTGCGCAGCTTAGAAATCACAGCTAATGTACCTAGTGGGTTTTTACTAGATAAATAAATCGTTTTCTCATAATTTGATAACCATTTTATGTTAACTTGAATGAAAATAGGGGGGAATTGTTTGACATTAATTAACTCATTCACAGACTGAGCTTTGATGTTAGAAACATTTTAAAACTAAATGTAGCAGTTGTTTTTCCACTGTATTCCATTTGATTTGATCATGTGCTATCAGCAGCAATTATGACATGGCATCATCCTCAAACAATTGAATTAAAGGACAATTTACTTTAAACATACCAGAAGACTGCTTGTTTATTGCAATGTTGATTGGTGTATGAATGTGTGCGTAATTTAGATCTGTGTCAAAGCTTCGACTTGTGTGCCGGGTAAACAGAAAAAATCCAGGCGAAGAGTGTTTCGGAGCGTGATTTGAATCTGAAAATTAATCTGAATTGGTCAATCCAGGGTATACCCTCGTACTGAGCTGGGATAGGCTCTAGCACCTCAAAGACCCTCGTGAGACTAAGTGTCTAGTAAAATGACTTTATAGACAAATAACACTCAGCAAACAGGAAACAAAATGTTTCCGATATAATGAACAGCCAAACAAAAACAGAATTCTTTAAATTTGGGAATCTTTATTATATCATGACTATACACACCGAACCACCGCCTATTGACTGTTCTGCGTAAATACATTTGTCTGATTTGAACACCCACTTGCATTTTCAGTGAATTCTTTCTATATTTTAACTAGCAAGAAAAAAAAGCAAGAACAAAATCATTTTCGTCCAATTCACCTTCATAATCATCAATGCACTGACCAGTAGGCTGTGTAATAAGTGGATACAATTCTTGCAATTCTGAGGATATAAGTCAACTTAACAGAGAGCGGAAGCAGGGGATAAGACAACGCCCACACAATTTCAAAGTAGTAGCAAAATCAGCTATTGAGATCACCACAGAGAAGGCCAATTCTTCACACTTGCCAAAGGTCTTATCCCACCAGTCTGTCCAGGGGGACAATTCAACTCCAGAATGCCTGTTCGTTTATGGTTCGGGGTCTGCAGGCCTTCAATTCAATTCCCACAGTGCTCCCAAATTCCCGTTTCGCAGAGCAGCTTATTTGTTCATCCACACCTTAAGTTTCAAATTTGGACCTTGCTGCTGCATTTCATTAAACTTGAATATGACAAAATATTTCTGCCATAATACCCCCCCCCCCTCCGTCCCCGTTACAGATAACATTCATTTAGGAATAACAAGGGCATGTACTGCCCCCCGCTGGACATATTTCTAAATACAAATACGTATTACAATGTGCTGCCAAAATTTTATATTTTTTATTTTATGCTGTAATTTATCAAAGCTGGGGATTGATGTCTTACATTGAGAAAAAACAACACTAGAAGACTTATGTGAAATTCTAAGTGCCTTGGACAGACTAGAGGGCTTAGAGAACAATACCTGAAAATGCCATGGAACACACTTACTTCTAGTTTAATTTTAAATAATTTCCCATTATTTTAGGAAATAAATGTTCAAAATGATTTGCTGAGAACCTTAATTCAAAGATTAATCTCAACGTTTTCTATTCTGGTGTAAATTTTCTGGAGTAGGATTTCTGGATTTACAATTTCATTACAGTAGTACTTACTGTTACTACTACTACTTTATTTTCTCTATTTCTTCTGTCACGTACTGTTCTGCGTGATCTCCAAATGGCTGCTACTTTAAACGCAAGGATAAAATTCATTTCTATGGGAAACGTTCATTTGAGTTACGAGTAAATCGACATGCGAGCTCAGTCCCGGAACGAATTAAGCTCTTATCTCGAGGTACCACTGTATAGTGATAATGGAACTCATTTTGTAAACAATTGAAAAATATAGGACAGATGGGGATACAAATTGATCTTCAAACTCACAAATGATCATGTGTGAAATTTACTCTGAGTGTATGGGTTTCGGGAACAGATTCTTACTTTACCATCTACATGTGTTTTTCAATCATAATAACTGAACGTATTGAAGCGATGTGTCTGTATGATAGAATATGTTGGGAAAACAGACACTACTGTGGTTAAAGGGAAATCCAAAACAACTATAGATGATACGTTTTTGGCTATAACAGGCATTTCACAAACGGGAAATAACTGGTTATTGTTAATGGAAGGTACAGCGAAAACTCAAAATTTTAGTTGCATAACTTGAGACCTCTTTTACGTGATTCCGGCACAGATCACATCTGAATGTGTAAAGCAGGGGTCCCCAAACTTTTTCCTGTGAGGGCCACATAACTTTTCCCTTCTCTGATGGGGGGCCGGTGTCAGTTTGTAACAGAAAAAGTGTGACGATCGTAGGGGAGCTTAATTTTTTTTTATTCTTTTCCAGAAAGCCACACATAACCAAATAACTCTTTCCAGGTTCTTTACAGAAAAAAAGTCAGGACACATATAATAACACTAGTAATGAAATAAATAATAACTAAATAACCCTCTCTGAGTTCTTCACAGAAAAAACAGGAAATAAATAACACTATTTATGAAATAAATAATAACTAAATATTTCTCTCTGGGTTCTTCATTGAAAAAAAAGCCATGGAACAATAACTTTCTGTTGTGCCATGCACAATCTTCTCCCTTTGCTCTGAAGTTTATGCACGACACCACAACCGTCATTACAGAATCCCACGTCAACATTTTGCAGCACAGTGCTTGCTGGTGAATTTGGCAGTGGACTCGTAGCGGGGCGGTGAGACCCCTTTTTTCCAACTCCCGGTTCATGCGTCCCATTATTAGACCGCGAGTTTCGGCCACCATGCTAGGAGCCCCGTCAGTCGTGATGCTAGCTAGCTTTGACCAGTCCAGGTCCAACTTCTCCATGGTTTGGCACACTTTGTCAAAAATATCCTCTCCCGTTGTAGTCCCTTTGAGACTTTGGAGGGCTGCCTAACCCTAACCCTACCCCACACCTCCTCCGCGACAGTATCCATACATTTCTTAACAAACTCTCCGTCAGTGAAAGGCTTATCGCTGCTTGCTATCAATTTAGCAACCCAAAAGCTGGCCCGAACGGATGCCTGGTTCTGCTGAGATAGTAATAATAACAATAATAATAATAATCGGACATAGGCCATGTCGTCATTACCACAACACAAAAAGCCTACTTGTCATCACACGCAGAAACTGCGTGTGACGAAATTGATGGTGCTTCTCCATAAGCTACGTTTAATCGGCAAAAGACCTAAATAAGTGTAAGTTACGGACTTGTAATTTGACATTCCGCTGTTGTGGATACAGGTCGCTTACCTCTCGATTACCGCACCCTGTCTGCCACTTACCTTCCTTCAAGTCAGCTAGTAGGAGGCAGATCACCAACCAAACATCTATTCATATGCCGCAGAAGGGAATGTGTGTATGTTAGCGCGAGTTTAGATGTCTGATGGATGTGGGGAAAAAACTGTCCTTAAGCCTATTTGTCCGAGCTTTGTGGGACCTATAGCGTCTGCCAGAGGGCAGCAGCTGGAACAGATTGTGACCAGGGTGGTAAGGGTCCCCTATGATGTGCTTGGCTCTGCTGAGGTAACGCGGGCTGGCAATGTCTTCAAGTGAGGGCAGAGAGCAGCCGACAATCCTCTGGGCAGTGTTAATCACTTTCTGCATGGCCTTTTTGTCTGCCGCCGTGCTTCCAGCGTACCACACCGTGATGCCGTACGCCAGGATGCTCTCTACAGTGGTTCTATAGAAGGTTCTCAGAAGATTGGAGCCCAAGTTGTTCTTCCTGAGCACCCTGAGGAAATGGAGTCGTGTCTGAGCCTTCTTCACCACTGCCGTGGTGTTTGTAGACCATGAGAGCTTGTCCGTGACGTGGACCCCCAGGAATTTAAAGGACTGGACCCTGTCTACACATACTCCATTTATGAGGAGTGGGGCCAGATCTGTGCCGTGTTTGCGAAAGTCCAAGATTATTTCTTTAGTTTTCGTGGTGTTCAGTGTGAGATTGTTCACCGAGCACCACGAAGACAAATTGTTGACCTCATCTCTGTAAGCCGACTCATCCCCTCCTGAGATGAGTCCGACCACAGTGGTGTCGTCAGCGAATTTGATGATGGCGTTAGACTGGTGGGTGGGTGCACAGTCGTAGGTGTACAGGGAGTACAGAAGAGGACTCAGTACACAGCCTTGAGGGGAGCCAGTGCTTAGTGTAATGGAGGAAGAGAGGTGGGGACCAAGTCTAACAGTCTGTGGGCGGTTGGTCAAGAAGTCCTTTATCCAGCAGCAGATTGAAGAGGATAGTCCAAGGTGGGAGAGTTTGTCAGTCAGAATGTCCGGTTTTATGGTATTGAAGGCTGAGCTGTAGTCAATGAAGAGCATCCTCACGTAGTTCCCAGGGTGTTCCAGATGGCTCAGTGCTGTATGAAGAGCAATGGCAATAGCATCATCAGTGGACCTGTTTGCCCTATAAGCAAACTGGTGAGGGTCAATTGAGGGAGAGATTGTATTCCTGATATGGCGGGCTACCAACTTTTCAAAGCACTTCATGATCACAGGCGTGAGGGCAACAGGCCTATAATCATTCATGCTGCCAATGGTTGGCTTTTTGGGGACAGGGATGATGGTGGCAGATTTCAGACAAGATGGAATGATGGATAGTTGCAGGGAACAATTGAAAATATTTGTGAAGACTCCAGCCAGCTGGTCAGCACAGGCTTTGAGCACCTTCCCAGGTACTCCGTCAGGGCCCGCAGCCTTCCTGGTGTTCACAGACCGCATTACCAGTCTCACTTCCTGTTCCCGGAACGTCAGTGTATTGCTGCAGGGTGGTGGTGGGGGTGTTGAGACTGGGCCTGATTTGTCAGTCTCAAAGCGGGCAAAGAAACGGTTCAAATTCTCCGCTAGTGAGGCATCTGCATTAACAGACATAGTATTGTTGTTGTAGTTGGTAATATGTCGTATTCCTTGCCACATCTTTTTCGCTTTGAGAGTTTGTCTGCTCGTATTTGGCCTTGCAAGCTATCGTACTTGTCTTTGTGACGGGATTCATAGTGTCGGCAAAGATTGTATTCTTTGAATACCACCACCGTCTCTTGACAAATGAGACAAACAGCCTTTTCTTTGCATTGAACAAAAAAATAATCGTTTGTCCACTCCAGGTTAAATACCCTGCATTCTGAATCAATTTTTCTCTCACCTAACTTTTTCGCCATTATTCCGTTCTCAAACAGGTTGCAGTTTTTATATGCTTGAATAGTCCGCGATGGTCCCAGGGCTCCGCCCTCACCTGCGATCGTCCAGATGTCTCGGTAACACTGCTCGTGCATGCAACGGTGGACGTGCCCGCCTGCATCAAAGGGAAACACTCTCCCCGCGCGTGTCACCAAAGAAGCAATGCGAAGCCCCGCTTCACTGGGATGATTTGTGGGCTCAGCAGGGGTGCAATGAACCAAACACAAGATTAAAACGTCCCAGTCTTCAAGGCCAAATAGGAAAAAAAATCAGATAGTGTCTCTGGTATTGTTCAGAGGGCCGGTCCAAATGTGCCGGCGGGCTGCATCCAAAAAAAAAAAAAAAAAAACATCCGATAGCGTCTCTGGTATTGTTCAGAGGGCCGGTCCAAATGTGCCGGCGGGCCGTAGTTTGGTGACCCCTGGTGTAAAGGAAGTTATGACGAAGCAAGACCCGAGTACTGCATGTAAAAAATGAGATGGAATCTATCCTGTTAAAAAAAGCAGTGAAAGACAAACCAATATTTTCTACTGATGTTGTTTTTGCTAACTTGTTTTAGTCTTACAGGAACAGGTCTGAATTTGGGGATGCTAAATCTAACATACATTCATCTGAGCTTTCGCGACATGCCTCATGGAAGGATGGCGATCTGGAAATTATACTGAACAAGGCTTTATTGCCATATAAGAACAATTGAGCTCCACCTCACTAATGGCCTTTCAAATGCGAATAGCGGTTGACATGCTTCTGGCGGATTAAGGAGGCGTGAGTGCAATGTTCGGAGATCAATGTTGCACCTTCATATCCAACAACACGTCACCAGATGGGTCGCTCACGAGGGCCATTGAGGGATTGCAGACCCTAAACGCCAGAATAAAGCATAATTCCGGGGTGAACACCTCGATGTGGCCGGCATGATGGAGTGAGATGTTCGGCAAGTATAAAGATTTGGCTTTTTATGCGATGGTTTCAATAGCTATTTTTATAGCCATACTGACTGTGTGGATGTGTGACCATGATGATGAGGATGAGTTTAACCATGTTCTTTCCGTTCCAGACCTGGTCTATGAGTAAGGTGATACGGATACGTACTACTCCCCTCTGAGTGTAACTACGTTTGTTTTCATGAGAATGAATTAATAAAATAAAGCTGTAAGGAAGTTTTATTAAGGTAATGGAATGAGCAAATTGTACGATAAACCGCAGGGAACTGTTGAGTTTATTATCATTATATGTATCACTTAGTGTTATCGTACATTTGCTACCATATATGGATGTTTTAACAGAGCTGAAGTACGCATACAGCATCCTTTCACTTGCGATGAACTCTTTGTGAAGACAACGAACTCTGAGTGACTTCCAACAACTCCTGAGAGGCTGTAGAAGGGAGATCAACGTTCTGGGAGGCCATCTTGAATTGAGAAGCGATTTCGGCAAATGATGTAATTCGAGGATTGTTTACGCCAAAAAGACCGAGACTGTTTAATGGAAACCAGATGCTCTGATAGAGGCTTTGCGTAAACACACATTATGATTCTATAATTGACACACCTATTCTTATTCTTTCACAATAAAAAAGCGACACAGACCTCAAGGATTTGGAAGAAAAAAGGAAGACAGCAACGCTGTTCCTTACCCTCACCAGAGCAAGAGAGTTTGCGTCATCTTTTCTTATGCTATCACAAAATGTCAAATTGGAAAACTTAACGCTCTTTGTGTCTCTGTCTCTAGCTCTGTCTCGCTGTCTCTCCCTGTCTGTCTTTCTCTCTGTCTCTCTTGCTGTTTCACTCTTTCTCTCTCTCGCCGTCTCTGGGTCTTTTTTCCCGACACTAAGTCGCACTTGAGTATAAGTCGTTACAGTCATATTCGGAGGGCCGAAACGGCAAACACACACAAGCCGAACATTGTTTTCTGTTTATTATGAGTGTCCGTTGTGTAAGGCCAGGCGAAAGTACAAAGGGGAGAAGCGTAGAGGAGTTGTCTTGTGTAGCATGGAGGTCAATACATGAACACGTCACATTTTGGAGGAGTTTTATTTGATTAAATCCAAAACAAAAAACAGACGTCATAGAAAATGTTCATATTGTAGGACCAATAAAACAATGTGATGTCTTGCTCGCCGCCTGCTCAGGCATCCGCTGCCTCATGGGGCCATTTTAAAGAGATACACTGGTCACAAAAATTAAACGAACACTTAAACAAATAATGCCATGTCTTTAAATGGAAATAAAAGCTTTCAGCCTACAGAGGGTTCAATTGTGTAGACACCCTAAAATCAGAGTGAAATGACAGGCTACTCCATTTTTTTCAAAAACTTAATTTCATCAACTCAAAATGCTTTTCAGTATCTTTTGTGGCCCCAACGTCATCGCATACTCCTAATGATAAATCGGATGGTGTCTTGTGGCATTTTCTCCTAGATCTGTGTGAAGGCATACATGAGCTGTTGTACGTACAGTCTGAGGAGCAAATTGGTGGCACATCAGGGACCGAAATATAATTAAAAAATAAAAGTAAAATCAGACTTAGGCTTGTCATCATCATTGACTAGACAAATGCCTAATTGTCATCATACCCAGCTGCGTATGACGAAATTGAAAGCGCTTCTCACAGTTGAAATGCCCCACAGTTGTTCTATTGTTTCAATTCCTTCATTCTCCAGGTACTGCCTGCATACTCTTGCCAAGAGGTCCATTGTCGTGCATTAGGAGGCAGAGTCAGAGAAACATTTCCAAGGCAGGAGATTGCCTGTGCGTCCCAACATGGATATGCCTCCCAAGACCATCACTGACCCACCACCAAACCTGTCATGTTGAACGACGTTGCAGGAAGCATAACCTTCTTGTCTTTTCCAGGTTATTTCACGTCAATCACAGGTGCTCAGGGTGAAGCTGATCTCGTCTGTGAAAAGTACATGTAGCTAGTGGCGGACTTGCCAATTCTGGTGTTCTTGAGAAAATGCCAGTCGAGATCCATGGTGCTCAGCAGAGGGCACAGGCCCCACTACAGAACTGAAAGCCACCTTCATGAAGTCTGTTCCTAATTGTTTGGTGGACTACTGTTAATGTGATCCACAATGCCATTCACACTAGTGGCCCTGTGGAGGTCAATACATGAAAGCAGTGCTCAGCCTGTTCCCCCTTGCACAAAGGAGAAGGTATCGGTTCTGCTGATGGGTTGAGGACCTTCTACTGCCCTGTCCAGCTCTCCGAGGGAAACCATCGGTCCCCTGAAATTTCCTCCATGTTCTGGAGATTTTGCTGGGAAACACACTAAACCTTCTTGCTGCAGCATGTGTGAATGTGTCATACATACTAAGTTGGAAAACCTATACAACTTCTGCAGTGTTAGGGAAAAGCCTCACACTGCCCGTTGAGCTCATTGCTGAAGACAAAGCTAGCCAAAAAAGATCAAGAGTTAGAAACTTGAAATAAGCTCCAAATGTAAAGGAATCTTGTTTTAAGGATTTTTTGTTTTACTTTTGCCACTGTAGTGCACCTGTTGTTAATTCCGTTAACACCAATACAGCTGAAAGTGATTAACGATGCCCTTAACTGCCTCATCAACCAGAATATCATCAGACATGTTTAAGTGATTTCATCCTAGGCCCAATAAGAAAAGTGTTCCTTTCATTTTTGTGAGCAGTGTATTTTACAGCATAAACCTCTATGGGATATATTTTACTCCTTGGTCCTCTCCGTGTTTAGTTAGTGTCGAAGATATTGTAATAAATCAGGTACTATTTTCGAAGTTGTTTTCATTTACTGTCCATAAACGTACCGTGGGAGTGGGAAGAGGGAGGGAGGAAGAAGAGACATGCAGAAGAGTTGGACAGAAGTTTTCAAATCAAAAGCCTTTATTGTCATCATACACAGCTGCGTATAACAAAATTGGTGGTGCTACTCCACAAAGTGTGTTTTCCCAGTAAAGGTATTGTCGTTGTTCGCGTCGGACAGAAGCCATGTTGTTTTCGAATTCCAAATGATTAAAAATCAAACAAAGCTGCCAACTCCCAATGTTACAATATATTTTATAGCAACACCTGTTGGTCTTCTCTGCGCTCAGTTAGTGTCCATCTATCATTCTGTTCGGATCGTTTCACGGAGTATTCATTGTGAATTGTCTTTTTTGTGATTGTATCAAACCCTACAATACTTCACAAGAGGGCTGTTATTATAAGGCTGTTACTACCCACATGGAAATGGAGAATGACGACAATCGTCAGGTAGGTGCAAGTTCTCGAAGACATTAGGAAGACATTTTCCATTGCTTTTAGTAAGACAGCAGAGATGGTTGGTACATATAAGACTTTCGTCTTTGTGGAAGCTACTTTGGCCATTTGGGTAGCTGACTGCCGCTCGTGGTTACTCAAATATAGTGGCATTCTCGTAATCCATCTACTGCTATAGTTTAGGTATGACTACAATTTTATGTCAAACCCTTCCCAGTTGTTTTTATAAGTTAGAGGTGATTCTACGGGTTCACCGTGGCGCCCCACTGAAGGGATAAGCCAAAAGTTCCCCCACTGGCAAAGTTGAAATGATCAACACAGGCCTAGACCGCCCTCTTGTGGTTCAGTGTAAAAATAACATGACATTATGATATTGTGTGAATAATTTCACACGTAAGTCACACCGGAGTTTAAGTTACACCCCCTGGAACTATATTTAAAAATAAATAAACTGCAACTTACCTTATGACAATACGATAATTACTATTGACAATACTTTGACATTTGAAATCCCTAATTTCATTAATCCAATGTCAGAAGTGAATTAAATTATTGAGCATCTATATAAAAACTGTGTCAAATGTAAGTAAATAAGAGGGTGTATAGGAATAGAGCTTTTTTTCTCAGAAAAGAGTCAATGACCACTGATTTCTGTAGTTTTAACTAGTGGTGTGGCAGGCCATCAATACAGTAATATCTTAATAGCTTAATGCGTTCCGGGACTGAGCTTTTATGTCAATTTACTCGTATGTATCTCAATTTTTTTCCCATAGGAATGAACTAAATACAAATTAATATGTTCCCACCCTCCATAAAAACACCCAAAAACAGGATATTACAAGGAAGAAACATCTTTTTATTTGTTCTAATTCACTACCTACTCACAAAGTAACAAATACTTATCTAGACGTTATGATCTTTAATACTAAAATGTGACATTCTTCAGTACAGACAGATGGTCGTGTCTTAACGCGGACGAGAGAAAACGCACAGGAGAGACTTAACAGCAACGCGCCCGTAACATAAACTTCACATTTAACTGAAATGAACTTAGATTACTATACAGACGCTCCCCGACTTACGAACGAGTGAGGTTCCGAGCCATTGTTCATAAGTTGAATTTGTTTGTAAGTTGATTCAGTGCTATATTTTGTATTATAATTTATGTTTAAGGCCTATATAAGTATATTGAAGGTTTATATAAGTGCATTTGTATGTTTAAGGCTTGTATAAGTAACACGCATTGGTTTGTACTGAAAAAAACATTTGTACAGTACTGTATAGAGAGAGAGAGATTTATGTATTAGAAACTGGCCGAAAGAAGCGATCTAACGACGATTGCAGTTTTCTTCTTTTTTTCATCATAAATGATGCGGTAGCACTGTATGGCATCATTCAATTGATTTGCAAACTTTGTGCAACGTTCAATATTTGGGTCCTGCTGCTCGATCTTTCTGTTTATAAATGGTACTGACGGTTGAACGATTCAAGTTGTATGCCCGTGAAACGCTCACCACTCTCACGTGCATCAAGCTTCGTTATTATTGCCACTCGTTTCAAATGAAATGGCTTGCCTCTTCCTTGCAACTCCCTCAATAGAAGCCTTTCTCTTTTTACCAACCATATTCAATAATGGATGGACGAGATATTTAATGATACAAATGAAAAAGGTTCTTTGCACACTGGAGATACGTTCACGCACTTCCGCATTGCAACGAAGAAGAAGGTAGATGCCGGGTGAGCTGAGCCCTCACAGCGCCAGGCGTCGGTATTAGCGGCGGAAAGAAGCACTACTCGGAAAAAAATACAAAATCGAACTTACGAACATTTTTCGACATAAACGCAATTTGCAGACATGTTCGTATGTACCGTTGTTCGTAAGTCGTATGTTCGTAAGTAGGGGAGCGTCTGTACACTTAAAAATACTGTAATTACTCGCATATAAGCCGCCAGTGCCTATAAGCCGCACCTTTAAAATTGCCTTAAAATAGTTAAATTTTACCAATTCTCGCGTATAAACCGCCCCCTGATTCTCAATTTACACCTCCATATTTATGGTTTTAATAGGGAGTACTAATGTGGAATTGATAGGTTCACCAATAGGCATTGCCAAATACACGCACAAATAAAGAGAAAAGACAATCAGAACAGAACCGGTCATGCCAAGTCCCTGGTCCATTCTGGCTTCACACGATTAACTTCAAGGACCCTAGTTACAATGGACGTCTCAACTCTCAAGGGAGGGGTGGGAAAAAGAAGTGAGATGGCAATATGGTCAAAACAAATGAAGGTCTGAAAGCCATGTGCAGCTCAAGGTGTTTTGGTGTTTAGTCTAACTAAGGTTCTCAGGAGCAAAGCATTTACTTAGTTTCAAGCAACCATACAATATGAAACTAAGTTTAATAGAGAAGCAAACCATATTCTTCATTGCAAGCAAAAATATAATAATCTTAAATTAATAATCCTAACATCTATCTTGATAAGAACCCGATGCTTTTTAATGACATAAATTATAATTTTCTTAACAGAAGTTTAAGATGTGTTGGCCAAATTGCTTCTAATGTCGAAATATCTCGATTTTTTTCCGATGGTTCATAATACTGCAATAGTTGTCACTTTCGAACAAGAAATAAAAAGAAAAAAAAATCAAAGTGTAACTTTGCATTTCCTTTCTGTGTTTCGAAAGGGCGTGCTGTTTGCACATAGACAAATTAAAAAAGGAAGTAACGTAAGCACAATCAGGAAATAGCCCATAGCGCTCTAAGTAGTGTTCACCAAGTCACTGGGTGCAATAGCATACACATTACGTAGGTATCAAAGTTTATACTTTAACGATTGACTGCAAGACTTTCTATCAGCCTTAACTATTGGGATGGGCTGACATGGTATACGCTACGATCAGCGCACGTTTAACTACGGTAAGATGGCGACGCCCCGGGCGAGCAATACAGACACAAGCGTACTCACGTCTGGCCAGTCTGAGCACGTTTAACTAAGGTCAAATGGCCGTGCTCCGAGCGAGCAGTGACATGAAAGTGAGTTTTTTTCTCATTTTATGCAAGATACGGTTTATTTTTTTCCTTTAATTATATTCATAGACGTAAAAATACATTTTGTTTAGCGTTTTATGTTTATTTTCTTTATTTTGAAATAAATGACCATATAGGCCGGATTGTCTTGCGTCATGACGTCGTCATGTCATCATCGCCAATTTAGTTTCGTGCATGTCGTGTTTTTATGCGCATAGAAGCCGTACCCTCAATTCATTCGTAATTTTTTTTGTCTGACAAAAGCGGCTTATATGCGAGTAAATATGGTAAATTTTAATCTTACATTACACGAACTTTAAACTTTCTTGTGCGATAACCGAGGCAAAGATATTAATGTATTCCACCGTGGCTTTTGTGGCGGAACTTCCTGATTCTCCATGCCTCAACCCTGAGTGTTGGTTTCGCTGGTGTCTTTTCTGATGATTGCTTTCAAGTCCATGTAGATTCCGCTGGCTTTTTTGCAGGTTCACGCTATATCCGGAGAAAAAAATGCAACCAGTACAGCCCGGTGCTCGTAGATATCTTTACGTGAGGGAGATGCAGCGAGAAAGGCAGAGTGATGCTGTTCTCATAAGCAGCCTACTGCATACTCGGCCACCCGGACGGCTGCATCGGGAACCATCTGGTATACTCGTATCTCAAATTTGTCTTGTATCTGAAGGCAAAAATTTGCTTGGAATTTTCCTCGAATCTCAAATTTCTCATGTTGGGATACTCGTATGTCAAGTTACAGTGGTACCTTGAGATACGAGCTTAATGCGTTCTGGGACTGAGCTTGTATGCCGATTTACTCGTATCTCAAATCAATGTTTCCCATAGAAATGAAATAAGTAGAAATTAATTTGTTCCCACCTTCTGAAAAAAACACCAAAAACAGGATATTACAATGGGAAAACATTTCTATTGGTTGTAATTCAGCATCTACTCAGAGTAACAAATTACTAGTGCTTATGATGTTTATTAATAAAATTAAAATTACGTGGGAGTTCGCGGATGGGGGGGGTGGAGAGTCACTTGACGGATGCGCTCGTAACGTAACAAACTTTAAATTTAACTTAAATTAACTTAGATTCCTATACACCCACACTTTAAAAAAAGTTTTAATCTTATGATACCTGAACAAAGAGGTTAATGTATTCTACTGTGGCGAACTTCCTGCTTCTCCAAACGTATTGACGAGCCAGCTCAGTCACGGGAATACTACATGTTTTTCGATTATTTCGTGCTTAATATCGATTGTCATCATACGCCTTTTCTTCGCACTACCCTTCATTGCACCGCCTTGCTTTGGATCCATTGTTTCCCTTAATTCTGCAGACCAATGCAAAAAAAAAAAATGAATATAATGCAACGCTCCGCCCAGTGCTCATAGAGATCTTTGCACGAGGGAGATGGGGCGAGAGAGACAGTGCGGTAAAATCATAAGTAGCCTCTCGCGGCCTGGCCAATTGGCTCTCTCATATGTTCGTATCTCAAAATGTGTCTTGTATCTCAAGGTAAATATTTGCTCGGAATTTTACCCATATCTCAAATTCCTTGTATGTCAAGGTATTACTGTATAGTAATATTACTGTACAATTGTTAAATGTTAAATGGTATACATTCTTCCCAATTACGTGAGATGTCATGTTTTCTAATGAATCAAAACTGTTTATGATATTCAAGCATAAGTACTCATAGGATGATAAAACCTTAGTAATTTATCTTGAACCTCAATGCATATACCACCTCAGTATCATTCTTTTTGACTAGGTTCTGTCGTTTTGGAATTTAGCCCAAAGAACGTCTGCGCTAATTGGATTTTGTTGTCCACAGTGCCCTATGGTGACTTGACAGGCTTTAGTAATGTCTTCATTGCTTGGGTGGGTAGAAGTTTGCTGAGGGCACACCAAACCTGGGAAGGGATTGATAATTGAATAGAAACAAAGGTGTCAGCTTTGAAAAATATTAGTACATTAGATAACATTTGAAACAATATGCAAAATGCATGGTTGTAGTTGGATAGCATGGTAATCATACATTCTAAAATGAACATCATTTTTGTAACTATAAAAAAAAGATGGCAAACGGTTAGAATTTACTCTTAACATTGAACAGCAGATCCTTGTGCTTCTTTTCGTAATACTTTAATCCTTCACCACTTCACAGCTTCAGTACATCACAGTTTTTTTAATATTATGTATAAAATAAATGTTCATAAAAATGTCAAAATTCCCGCTGAAGCTCCCAAGCGGAAGACTGGAGATGAAAAATGGCGATAGTCACGGGAGCATTTCTTCTTCGGCGCTGGAATTGGTGGCAATTTCACCGTAGAAGAAGAATGACGCGCCGGATAATACAAACAGCCGAGAAGGACGTCCTCTTGCCTTTGCCTGTTTTCTTTGGATCACATTTCGCATTGTGCACAGAGACTACGCCAAGCCTATTCCCGCATTGTTTGGATTTTGAATCGCCGTTGAAAATGCCTCCTAAGCATCATGCGTCATCTAAGGCAGCTGTCCCCAATAACCAGTCTATGGACCGGTACCTGTCCGCGAGCCAACTGATGCCGGTCCGTCAGAAATAAATATTACCGTTTTCAATTTCACCATCCCACTTGAAATGAGAAAAGTTGTTACAATATTTGCTATTATGCTTGGGGCTTGGTTTTTCCCCCCCGTTGACGTCCGTGCACCCCCCCCCCCCCCCCCCCCCCCCCCCACCTCCACGCTTTTGTCTTAAGTTGTCGCCTTACCCGCACGCCGGTCCACGAGAAAATATGAAGGGCTACCGGTTCGCGGTGAGAAAAAGGTTGGGGACCGCTGATCTGAGGCATCATAAATGAATCTACTGTGTGTGGCATAATGAAAGAAGCGAACATTCGGAAAACGGCAGCGATATATTTTTGCAAGGACACCAAGCGATTGGTAACCACTAGGAATAAAATAAAAATCCTCATTGTGAATGGAGAATGCCCTATCGGTCTGGATCTCGGACTGTACGGAGAAGATACCTCTGGATACCAACATGATTAGAAGCAAAGCAAAGACATTTTACGATAGCTTAGCCCCTGATGAAGACACTGAGGATGAACCCACCAGTGCCGCTCGTGAGCCTCATGGTTTTATTGCAAGCAAGGGCTGGCTTGACAATTTTAAGAAGAGGTATGGTCTACAAAGTGTTTTGCTGTATGGGGAACCCTCGGCAGAACAAGAGGGAGCGAAATGGTACATTTACATAATTGAAGAGAATGTTAATCTTCCGGAGCAAGTTTTAACATGGATGGAACGAGGGATTACTGTAATGTGAAATCACTACCAGAGCTGCCAACCTCCGTCAAGCCCATTTCAGGAGTACCCTTGTCCCATTTCCGGAGTATTTCCGTAGTGAATGCGATTCACGCAAAATTGATACAAAATGTAAAAAAATAAAAATAACGCAGGACAATTTAAATCAAACTGTTATTATCATGTTTTTACATTAATTGAAAGTGTTTTTGCAAACTATTGAAAAAGTTTATAATGAAAATAAGTTTATCTTTGTGTTTGGGTCCTTCTACATGCGTTTAACAGTAAGTAATTCCAACATGTGTCCCGCTGAAGTCGCACTTGCATGTTGTGCAATGTGCAAATGTCAGTCCTTTTGGAGACAGCTTCAACATGCGATATGAACCAATAAACCTCTGCGAGTGGCTGGGTTTCTTATTAGAAATTTCATCCAAATTGCCATCCATTTTGCACTTAACCCGAGCAGGCATATTGATAAGACTTTTAGCCTTAATAATACTTTCTTCCCTTGTGAACTAAAATGAAAATGTAAATGTTAAAGTGATATAGGCTACCTTTGTAATCGATTCTGAATCGATTGCCACGCTGAAGTCGCACAAGACTAATCATTCGTCAGAACTTGTAACGTGGATGATTCACAATGCACTGGTGTTACCAAATTCTTCCGGTTTACTGTGCAGTTGAATCAAGATGGCAGAAGCCGTAGCGATGGTGTGAATTTTGAGGCATTTAAATAGGAAATTTTTGGAGATAGATGTTTTAAAAAAAAGTGAAATTTTTGGGGGATTTCCAGAGTTTAGGGAGGTTGTCAGGAGTCCCAGAGTTTGCGTTGCATTTCTGGAGAAACTCCTGAAATTCCGGAGTAGTTGGCAGCCCTGTACTACAAATTTGCATACCTTTTGTTCTAGAGGGTAGATGGAAACTGTTCATGAGTTTGGATGGATTGTTGCAACTTCTCCTCTTTGGCCCTTCTGCTGTGGCAGAGCTGTGATGGAACAAAGGTAATTACTGACACTTGAAGCAAGTTTCATTGAAGAAAGTTTCATTGAACAAAGAAGCCTCAGGCATAGCGCAACACAAGGACAAGAGGAAGGAGCCCACAGAGGTATGGCGTAGAGACTGCCAGGAAAAGGTGGTTTAATATGTTATACAATATCTACATTTTAAGACTATTTTTTTATCGGTGAATAGGTAGTAGTCTGCTTGTTCCCAGTGTAATTTGAAAAAAAGGAGAATGTGTGTTGTAAACAATTCATTTTCCACACTGCTTTTCCTCACACTCCTCTTGGGGGTAGCTGGAACCAATCTCAGCTAACAGCAGGCAGTAGGCGGGGAACACCCTGAATTGGCTGTCAGTCAATTGCAAAAACAAACAGTTGTGGTTGCTTCATGTTTGAACCATAATTCAGGCATGTTAAACTTTACAAGAATAAGAATAATAATGTATTGGTAGCTAGATGCACTGATTTCAGTCAGAGGAATAATACATTTATTGTGACAGTGTGAAAACACAAATTTGGCTTTTTGGAATTGCTGTTACGCAGTACGGGATGAACAGCCAAGCAGAAACATGGCGATTACAATGTGGGGATTAGAACGGAAACATGAAGCGGTGAATATTTCAGGTATTTTGGTGGAAATATACTTGAGTGAAGATGAGTGATTTCAATGACCCAAGTTTGGCCAATCTATTAGAATGGACGTCCAACTCGGATGACGAGATAAATATCATTTGACAATGAAGAAGATGAGGACACTGCCTTCAAGGTATGGAATATTGGGAGGTGTTGTGAATACGATGCAGTAAGGAATAGGGTTTTTAGCCCTGATGAAAAGGACTGAAATACATTTTTTTGACGTATGCGTGTCATGTGAAATACATGCTGACAGTAATAGATGTCATTACCATTTTCCATAGCCGAGGGTGAAGGCGGCATAAGTCATTTCCCCAGTACACATGATACCACTATTTTACAGATGAGTGTTTGCTGAACTTGTTGACAATGCTGAAGAAACAAGTCCATGTCAGAAAGCCATCAAATTTATTTGAACTGCACCTATTCTGTCAAAAGGAGTGGTCAAAGATTCAACCAGAAGCTTGCCAGAAGCTTGTGAGGCTACCAAAAGCGCCTAATTGAAGTGAAAATAGCCAAGGGACATGTTACCAAATATTAGCGCTGCTGTATGTATATTATTGACCCAGCAGATTTGATCACTTTTTTCTGTTCACCCATAAGTCATAAAAGAACCAAACTTCATGAATGTTTTTTTGTGACAAAGAAGTATCTGTTCCAATCACTCTATCAGAGAAAAATCAGAGTTGTAGAAATAACTGGAAACTCAAGAGAGCCATGGCCTTATGTTCTTCACAAGTGTATGTAAACTTTTGACCACAACTGTATCTAAGACTGTCTGTATGTATTTCTCAATAAGAACGACAAGTAACAGCGACCCCAATGTTTTTGTCCAAGGAAAAACAATCAATGTAGTCCAAGAATTTAAATACCTAGGAATCACTCATGAGTCTCAACTAGCCTTCAAACGACAGATAAAAAACACTAAATAAAATTCAATTCAATTTGTCCAACTTTATGCTAATTAGAAACAATCAACACCTGAGTCATCAAAATTATATTTTAACACAATGATCATAGACATGACTTACTGCCTAACAAGTTGTTCATTGCCTGCAAAACAACACTAAAACCAATTGAAATCATTTATTAGCAAGCTTTGAAAGTATTGGACAGAAAGCAAAAAACGAACCACCACTGTCAGATATTAAAAAAAAAACAAATGCCTGAACTGGAACAATACTGTTAAATGTGCAGATACCACCTTAGTCTACAAAATCTTCCAACACAAAGCCTCTCCCCACTGCAAGATTTTGTACAAAAAAATTCCAACACATCAACAAGGGTTGGCTCTAGAGGTGACTGTGTAGTTTCCTTCAAAGCGGACTTTCAGCCAAAGCACATTCTATGTCCACCGAAGGAACAGTTTAGCTATATATATTATTGGATCATTTTCTTTGTATATCATGTTTGCCACAATGTCCACGATAAGAGTTTATAATTACAGTTTTCCAAATACAGTAATACCTTGACATACGAGTGCCCCAATATACGAGAAATTTGAGATAGGGGTAAAATTGAGATAACTGAAATACGAGAAACTGAGATACGAGACAAATTTTGCGTTATGAGCATACGAGACAGCCAGGTGGCCGAGACGAGAGAGGCTGCTTATGATAACAGCGCAAGGTTTTTCCTCGCCGCATCTCCCCCCGTGTGAAGGTATCTACGAGCACTGGGCGCAGTGTTGCATTTTTCCTCGTTTTTTTGCGTTAGCCAGTGCAGAATTAAGGGGAAAACAATGAGTCCAAAGCAATCAGATGCAATGAAGGGTAACCCGAAGAAAAGTCGTATGATGACAATCAATAATAAGCACGGAATAATAAAAAAAACATGAGTGGTGCACACGGGATGGAGCTGGCTCGCCAACATGATAGGAGTAAAAAAGTGCACTATCCTGAGGCAGAAGGACGGTACTAAGGATATGAAGCCTTCCAAAGGACTAACGATAATTTCCAAGCTGCGCAGTGACATTCATGACGAGATGGAGCCTTCTTTTACTATGGATAAAAGATAAACAGCGCTTTTAACCATCAAAAACACTCTTAATACTCAAAGAAACAGAACATTAGAGCTATACAGAGGAAATGCCTGACGTGAAGGACAACAGACGTGTGTACGTTTTGAAAATGGATTGAAGCCATGGATTGAACACAATTGCCGGATGGCCAACAAAGATGGACGGGCAGGCAACGTCGCACGAGTTACATGACAATTTGGAATGGATTGTCGATGCCGATATAATATTAGGGAGAATCAGCGTGGTGTAAGGCTTGGGAGTGATGCACGTCGGGAGCTACAATGGATTGTGGATGACTGGGCCAGCACTTATGTTCGAGCTTTTGACAAAGCTGGCATCAAGTTCCCAGAATCCACAACTCTGACTGACAGTGAGATGGAGCATAGCATGTTGAATGCCGAACTCTTTATATCACATACAGAAGATGAGGAGTTTGATGGTTATGTAGATGTTTAACTGTTTCAACTTCTATTAACATTTGTACCTTTTACCTCAATAAAGAACTATCAAACTTAGTTTTGCTCGTGCTGCCTTTAAAAAAAACACACGAGCGGCTAGCGTAACATACGCTAGCCTACTGTCATGCTAGCGCCCTTTCCGCAGAGGCACCTTTTGTATAGACAAAAAACTGAAAACATACCCGCAACTGAGACTGTGCCCTTCCAGCAGTGCGTTTTTTATAGGTGTGAAAATACAGTAGTTCATTTCTATGGGAAAAGTTGATTTGAGATACGAGTAAATCGGCATATGAGCTCAGTCCCGGAACGCATCTGTCATGCTAGCGCGCTATCCGCAGAGGCACCTTTTGTATAGACAAAAAACAGAAAACATACCCGCAACGGAGACTGTGCCCTTCCAGCAGTGCGTTTTATAGGTGTGAAAATACAGTAGTTCATTTCTATGGGAAAAGTTGATTTGAGATACGAGTAAATCGGCATATGAGCTCAGTCCCGGAACGCATTAAGCTCGTATCTCAAGGTATTACTGTCTAAAGTTGAATGTTGTTTTATTTATTTATTCAGAATTTTTAATAGCTTTGTAAGGTACCTCTTAATTTTTTGTCTTCTTTTGAACTTTACCAGAACTGAATTTTGGCTCATTTTGTGGTTCTGCTACACTATGTTTATCCAAACTGATTTGATATTATTATGAATTATTTGCTGTAAAGATTAACTTCAATGTTTGTGTTATATTCAAAAGATATTTTCCCACCAAAATGTTGGATGCTTCATGCTTGCAGATGAAAGTCATTGCTTCTATCTGAGGCAGAGTCTTCACAACAATGTGGGAAAAACAGGAGGTAGCTGTGGGTGGTTGGTGTATAAACAATTGAGCTGTGTTCTGGCAGTTGTATAACTTTTCCTGACCTGCCTAAAGATCCTGTTTTATGGTTCGAAGGGAAGTGTCATATCTTTAGAATCTCTATCTCAACATTTGTCCAAGTTAAGACCCATTAGTATTTGATTTCAAACCAGTCATGTTCCTTGTAATTGAAACCCACCCACTTGTATTCAAATTAATGCCCATTTTGGGCAGAGGCAATGAAGGCTTTAAGAAATTGAGTCAGAACTGGAATCTCGGCTTTTCTCGAGCCAATAAAGAAAACTGGCCATGGAAGCTTCAATAATGTCTTGCCTATATTTTTGTTAACACTTGTCTCACCAAATCTTTCAGAAATACGAAAAGAACATTTCACAATATGCATGTAACTAGGTAAATTGACCATGCAATTGGTATTGGAAGTCAACTGTAAATTTTTATTTTTGATGTTGAAGTGGATAATGAGTAAAATTTTAATTACTTTATTATTTATATCTAACCATTAGTAAAAATTGTGAAAAGTTCTTATTTTATATGATGGACAAACTGCAGTGGCAATTTATTGTTAAATTCTTGCATTCAAGCTGCTATACTGGGGTATTTTTTTTGTTTTCAACCACAAGTTTTAATATGCAACACAATGTAAATTAATAAATGACAATTTAGATTTGTTGGTTAGCATGCATTTTTATAGTTGTGTCGATTAATGGTCTAAGGAGTGCAGTGATGTAGCCAGGCTTAATATACTAATCCTGACTAATTTCAATTACATTAAGAAATATAAAGTCATCGATAATAATTTTATTTCTGAATGTTAATTAATGTGAATGTAACCATACAATGATTTGATGACAGTTTTGATTATTATATTTTTAGCTAATTTGTGTATTTAAAAAAAATTCAAGCATAACTAAGTATTGTGGAATTATGTCAAATACATACAATTATACATTATATAAAGATTCCACGACCAATGTTCGAAACTAGTTGCGTAAGGACCAGTAAATCTTGAAGAAAGCCTCTGTTTATCTGAATAAGAGTCAGGCTGACCTGCCAAAAAGATGTGTTTTTGCCAATATCTCCTGTCTAATTCAGAACGTTTCGGAGTCCATTTTGTTCCAGCTCCGATAAAATTAATGACCAAAACAGAATACTAGTTAATATACATAATTTTGACTACGCATTTGGATTTTCACAAATTAAAATTATGTACAGTATTAGCCTGGATAAAAGACAATGCATTAAAATAAGACTGAAAAAGAGACAATAGTTCACATATGGTAATTGGTATTGAGTTCCTGGTATGTGAGGCACGAACAGAGAAGGTGCTTTGTCTAAACGCACTCTTTCTGAAGGGAACTACATAGTCACCTGTAGAACCAACTCTTGTTGATCTGTTGGAATTTTTTTTTTTTTTTTTTTACAAATTCTTGCAGTAGAGGATGAGCTTTGTGATGGAAGATTTTGTAAACCAAGATGGTATCAGCACATTTAACAGTATGGTCCCAGTTCAGGGGGTTGTGTTTCTTTTAATAGGGTGGAAACAGGTACTTGGATGATTCGCCTAAAGACGTTTTGCCGACGGACGTTTGACAGACGGACAGGTCGCCGAATGGACGTTTTTCGCCGAAACGGGATTCGCACGCTCGCCCCGCCCCCGGATCGTGTGTGTACAAGTTTTTCAACCTCGGCCCGCGGGCCATATACGGCCCGTTAGGATTTTTAATCCGGCCCGCCGAGTAGGTAAATCATATCCCTACGGTCATCGGAGGGGTCTCTCCCCGGGAACAGTGCTGGGAGACAACAGTTGGAACCTTCACGAGGTGTCTCCCGAGAGGCCGCCCGCCGCGGCCTGCGAATCCAACACAACCACCCAGAGTTGCCACCCAGGAACATGGCGCCCTATGTTTTTCATCCAGCCGGAGATGTCCGCCCTGCCCCACACCTCCGGTTACTCCTCCTAAGGGCAGGCGACGTCGAGGAGAACCCGGGACCTACCTGCCCGGGATGCTCTAAGACGATCCATCGTGACTTCACCCCACTGGTCTGCAACGCTTGCCGACGAAATTTCCACAGGACCTGTAGCGGCCTGACCCGAACCCAAATCCCACCGCTCTTGCTCTGGACTACCTCGCTCCCAAACTAATGCAAACTGGCTATGCCCGACCTGCTCACCAACCCCGACACAACAATCCTCCACACACCAAACAGCCATAACAACACACCAACCTATAAACGCAAACTGTCCCACCTGTAATAATAAATTAATCGTTTCACGCTCTCCCCTGACATGTAGATCCTGCAAACGTGGATTCCACCTCAAATGTGCCCCTGAAACCAGACACGCTTTAACCATACTTCGCAGGAACAATAACTGGTGCTGCCAGAGCTGTCTGAACCTGAAACCCTCCCACCCTCAACAACCCACAGATAGGATTGCCGATCTACCGGAGGCACGGAAAGCCGGTCTCACCATCCTTCAATGGAACTGTGACTACCTGGCGACCAAGACTACCGAACTGAAAGAGGTGACGGCACGTCTAAAAATTGACATCCTCCTCCTCCAGGAAACAAAACTGGGACTCGAAGACCCGACGCCTCAGCTCGACGGTTATAACGTGATTCGCCAAGACCATGAGGGCTCAGGCACAAAACAGCGACGAGGCGGGGGTCTCCTTGTCTACCTGAGATGCGGCATCCCCTACTCCATCCTTCCAGCGTCCCCATCAGGCCCCCTCGAACTCCAGCATATCCACATTCCCATCGCCCGCAGGCGGCACCTCTCACTGGTCAACGCCTACATCCCCCCGGCGACATCGGATTATTGTCCTGCCCCCCAAGATTTCTCCTGGTTAAACTCGCTCCCCACGGAGCATGGCCTGATCTGCGGGGATTTCAACGCGCACCACCCGACCTGGGATATACTTGCCAAGACAGATCCCAGGGGTAACGCCCTCACCTCTACGCTTAGCAAAACAATGGAAAGGCTCACCGTGAACCGTCTCGCCTGGTGGCTGGAAGATAAACAGCTTCTCAGCCACTGGCAAGCCGGTTTTCGAAAGGGAAGAAGCACGACGGACCAGGCCCTGCGACTGTCGCAGTTCATCTCTGATGGCTTCCAGTCGACTCAACGGCAACGCACGCTTGCAACATTCTTTGACTTCAGCAAGGCATTCGACCAGGTATGGAGAACAGGTCTCTTACAAAAAATGGCAGACCTGGGGGTCCCCTACCGCTTCATCAGATGGATCGCCAACTGGCTCACAAATCGCACAGCCAGGGTCAGGATCAACAATACCATCGGCAGGAGCAGAACCTTCAAAGAAGGGCTCCCCCAAGGCTCGGTCCGGTCACCCCTCTTATTCATCATCTACATTAATGACCTCCTCGACAAGTTCAACGACTCCACCCTGGTCAGCGCCTATGCAGACGATCTGGCTCTTGCTTGTCGGGGTAGGAACAAAGAGGAGGTGGAAAGCAGACTTCAAGCGGAGGTTGAAAAAGTCTGGAGGTGGAGTTCCGAGGCACACCTAAACCTTAACACCACCAAGTGTGAGGCGTCATTTTTTAGCCTGGACTCAGCTGAGGCCAAATGGCAACCAAAGATCTTAATAAATGGCGCCACCCTCAAGCATAACCCCACCCCCACTTTTCTTGGCGTATCTTTTGACCGACAACTCACGTTTGCAGAGCAAGCGAAAAAAGTCCGCCAAACCATGTCCAAAAGAACGAACCTCCTCCGCAAACTCAGTGGCACATCCTGGGGTTGGCAACCCAACGACCTTAGAACGGTGTATTTTGCCACCCAGAGAAGTCTTGCGGAGTACGCAGCACCGGCATGGGCCCCCTGGCTGGCCCAAACTCACCTCAAATCCCTTGAAACCGCCCAACTGCAAGCAGCCCGCGCCATAACCCACCACCTCAGGTCTACCCCCACCGAAGCAGTCCTACATGAGGCACATCTCACACCCCTCTCATCCCGCCTCAAGTTACAAGCACTTCTTAAGGCGGATGCCTGGAACCAGCTGCCTCCCTCTGATCCCCGACACCGCCTCCTCCATGAAAACGTTAAAATGCGTTTGCAAAAGAAGCCAGACTGGCGATCATCGACCCTTCCCCGTCTTACCGCTCTCGAACTCCATACCCCTTGCACATACTCTTCACATCCCTGCCCACCCTGGCTATTACCCCCCCCCCATCCAAACCGCCTTTACCGCAGTCTCTAAACACATGCCGACCATCACCCAAAGAGATAAGGCAGAAGAGCTCATCAGAAGCATGGGTAAACCGGACCTACAGATCTTCACAGATGGATCCACCAAAGAAGGCACTGCGGACGGTGGTGCAGGTTTTGTCGTCATTAAGGAGACTGCAATCATCCACCAATGGCATGGTGCCACTGGCAGCCGCAGCAGCTCCTACCACTCTGAAAAAGTGGCACTGACCGAGGCACTCTCCTGGCTGAGGGAAACAGCAGACTGGCAGACATCAATTATCCTCAGTGACTGCAAATCGCTGGTCCAAGCTATGGGAAACCCCCATACGCAAGACCCCGCCATTCGGAGACTTCAGGGTGACATCGCCCTTTTCCCTCCGCCTAAGCGACTGCAGCTACTGTGGATCCCGGGCCACTGCAACATATGCGGAAACGACCTGGCTGATGCCCTAGCTAAACTTGGCTCGTTAGATGACCAAACCAATACCCCCCCGGACGCAGCCACAAGACGTGCCATCATCCAACGTGAAGATCGCTCCCCCCCCTCTCCCACCCCCGCCTTTTGCAGACCTACACTACAAAAGTCACAGAGGAAGAACTTGCCCTATCGAAAGGAGACCGCACAGACCTGATTCGTTTCCGCAGTGGACAACACCCCCTGCTCCGCCGTTGGCTCCACCTTGTGGGGAAATCCGACTCGGATCGCTGCCGCCTGTGCGACGAGGAAACAGAGTCGTCTGAACACTTATGGCTCCGCTGTCCGGCCTTAATGACCGAACGCTACCATCGCAGCTTGGGCAACTCCCTGGATGAACTTATCCGTGTTCCAGTGGCAGCTCTAGCGCTGCTGAGGGTAATCCTCAGGCGCCTGAGGTGAAAAAGAAGAAGAAGAAGGAACAGTGCTTCGTGGGCGGATTTTAATGACACATGCTGAGTTTCATTATCGAGCTCCATATATTTCCCGAGTTTGAGCACTTTAAAAATCGGCGGGGGTTCCCCCCGAGCCTATCTGAGAATAGTGCACCGTGAGCGGACTGGGTTGGACGACGCCCTGCTGAATTTCTGCAGCTCCAGAAATTTTTCAAATTTGAGCCCCACACACATCGGAGGGGTTTTTCACCCAGCACAGTGCTCTGTGGGCGGACAGGGGTGACACATGCCCCGCTGGAATCCTGAGCACCATAATTTTTTTCTAAGCGTGAGCACCACACACATCGGAGGTTTTTTTTTTTCCCGAGCGTATCCAAGGATAGTGACACATGAGCGGATTGGGTTGGCTGATGCCCTGCTGAAATCCTGAGCTCCAGACATTTTTCTAAGTGTGAGCACCACACACATCAACGATGTTTTCCCCATGGCCTATCCGAGGATAGCGACACATGGGGGGATATGGGTTGCTGAAGCCCCGCTGAAGTCTCGAGCTCCAGATTTTTTTTCAAAGTATGAGCACCACACACATCAACTGTGTTTTCCCCAGTGCCTATCCGACATTTGATGTCGCAAATACAAATACTAGTATTTGTATTTAATCATTAAACGCTGTTTTCGGCTGGATTTGACCGAATTTGAGAGCATTTTGAGCCGATGGCGAATGGACGTATATAGACGTTTTTTTGCCTTATCGCGACATTTTACCGGGAAATTCACTTCCCTGGGCTCGTTTCTAATGTCCAAAGAGCTCCAGTATTTGTATTTAATCATTAAATGCTGTTTTAAGATGGATTTGACCTGATTGCTGTCATTTCACGGCTCGGTTCTGCTACATCTGCCCGCCCAAGAGTGCTTATTCCCGGGCTGACATGCCCGCCCAAGAGTGCTTATTCTCGGGCCGACATGCCCACCCAAGAGTGCTTATTCCCGGGCCGACATGCCCGCCCAAGAGTGCTTATTCCCGAATTTGCTCAAATGTAAAAAATTTCTGGAGCTGCAGAAATTCAGCGGGGCGTCGTCCAACCCAGTCTACTTACGGTGCACTATTCTCGGATAGGCTCGGGGGGAACCCCCGCCGATTTTTAAAGTGCTCAAACTCGGGAAATATATGGAGCTTGATAATGAAACTCAGCATGTGTCATTAAAATCCGCCCACGAAGCACTGTTCCCGGGAGAAACCCCTCCGATGACCGTAGGGATAGGATTTACCTACTCGGCGGGCCGGATTAAAAATCCTAACGGGCCGTATAGGGCCCGCGGGCCGAGGTTGAAAAACTTGTACACACACGATCCGGGGGCGGGGCGAGCGCGCGAATCCCGTTTCGGCGAAACCTCCGTTCGGTGGAACGTCCATTCGGCGACCTGTCCGTCAGTCAAACGTCCGTCGGCGAAACGTCCGTCGGCGAAACGTCTTTAGGCGAATCATCCGGTCACGGTGGCAACATCATGCTTTGGGGCTGTTTTTCTGCAAAGGAACCAGGACGACTGATCTGTGTAAAGGAAAGAATGAATGGGGCCATGTATCCAGAGATTTTGAGTGAAAATCTCCTTCCATCAGCAAGGAAATTGAAGATGAGACTTGGCTCGGTCTTACAGCATGACAATGATCTCAAACACACAGCCAGGGCAACGAAGGAGTCGCTTCGTAAGAAGCATTCCAAGGTCCTGGAGTGGCCCAGCTCGTGACCGGACGATTCGCCGAAAGACGTTTCGCGGACGGACGTTTGGCCGACGGACAGTTCGCCAAACGGACGTTTCACCGAAATGTGATTCGCGCGCTCGCCCCGCCCCCGGATCGTGTGTGTACATGTTTTTCAACCTCGGCCCGTTACAGATAACATTCATTTAGGAATAAAAAGGGCATGTACTGCCCCCCGCTGGACATATTTCTAAATACAAGTACATACTACAATGTGCTGCCAATTTTTTATATTTTTTATTTTATCCTTGCGTTTAAAGTAGTAGCCATTTGGAGATCACGCAGAACAGTACGTGACAGAAGAAATAGAGAAAATAAAGTAGTAGTAACAGTAAGTACTACTACAATCCGGGGGCGGGGCGAGCGCGCAAATCCCGTTTCGGCGAATCGTCCGAGTACCGGCCCAGCCAGTCTCCGGATCTCAACCCCATAGAAAATCTGTGGAGGGAGTTGAAAGTCCGTGTTGCCCAACGACAGTTCCCCAAAACATCACTGCTCTAGAGGAGATCTGCATGGAAGAATGGGCCAAAATACCAGCAACAGTGTGTGAAAAGCTTGTGAAGAGTTACAGAAAACGTTTGGCCTCCGTTATTGCCAAGAAATGGTACATAAAGTATTGAGATGAACTTTTGGTATTGACCAAATACTTATTTTTCCACCATGATTTGCAGCAAATAAATTCTTTAAAAATCAAACAATGTGATTTTCTGTTTTTTTCACATTCTGTCTCTCATGGTTGATTTACCCATGTTGACAATTACAGGCCTCTCGAAGGATAACATGCACAATCGGTGGTTGACTAAATACTTATTTGCCCCACTGTAAGTGTGTTTTCATATGTATTTCTACAAGTATTACAGTACAGTAAATACAGCGCTTGCCACTGTGGCAGCGGGGGTCTCTGAAGCAAAAAACGGATATGGGAGGAGTTGGGTGAGGCCATGGAGAATGACTTACGGACGTTTTCAAAGAAAATTTGGTCCAACATCTGACATCTCAGAGGGGAAAGCAGTGCACCATCAACACTGCGTATAGTGGGGATGGAGCACTGCTGACCCCGACTTGGGATGTTGTGAGTCGGTGGGCTGAATACTTTGAAGACCTTTTCAACTCTACCGTCACATTTTTCAATGAGGAAGCAGAGCCTTGGGACTCGGAGGCCTGATTCTCCGATCTCTGGCGTCTAAGTCACAGAGGTGGTTAAAAAGCTTTGCGGTGGCAAGGCTCCGGGGGTAGACTTCGCGTAGACATCAAGGGCAGTGCCTCTGGATTGGCAGGTCAGGTAAGTGGTTCCATTTCTTAAAAAGGGAAACGAAGGGTGTGTTCCAATTATAGGGGAATTTCACTCATGAGCCTCCACGGAAAGGTCAATTCGGGGCTACTGGAGAGGAGGGTCAACCAAGAAGTCAAATTTCAGATTCAGGGGGAGCAGTATGGTTTTCCTCCTGGCCGTGGAACAGTGGACCAGGTCTATACTCTCAGCAGGGTTCTCGGGGGTGGTCATGGGACTTCACCGAACCAGTCTACATGTGTTTAGAGGAATTGGAGAAGGCATTTATTCGTGTCCCACTGGAGATGTTGTGGGGGTACTCCCGGAATATAGGGTAACGGAACCCCTGATAAATGGGGTCTGGTCCCTGTATAACCAGTGACAAAGTATGATCCGCGTAGCCAACATTAAGTAGGATCAGTTTCCAGTCAGGGCTGGACTCTGTCAAGGCTCCCCTATGTAACTGATTTTGTTCAGAACTTATGTCGGCACAGCCATGCCGTTGAAAGGGTCCGGATCGGTGGCCTCGGGATTGCATTGCTGCTTAGAGTTTCCACTAAATAAAACATTCTATTTTGGGAGCCGCCCTTCCATGACAAACAGTCATACTTTTGCCACATCCGAAATGGTTACAAACACTCAGCTGCTGGGAAAACACCCTCCCAGTAACACAATGAATTTTTTTCGGTGTTGCAAACTGCACACTGCCACTGCTAGTGTGGAAAGGTCTTTAAACAGAAGAAAATATCAGGACCTTTTTGAGTTTTTAGAATTCAATCAAGCTTACCATTCTCTTTTCAATGAAGCAGATAAGGAATTCGTCTATGTCAATGAGTCCCTCTAAAAAGGTTTCGGCTATCCCTTCAGAGTCCTCCTCTGCTTGGTGCGCAGCAACCTTTAACCGAGTCTGCAGGGTGCTAACTCTACGACTCTACAGCACAAGAGAACAATAAATTAGTTTCCTTGCTTAGTTCGGTAATGCAAAAAATAAATTGATTAATGTAAAAATCACTGAATAGTATAATAATTTATTAAATAATCCATCCATTAAGCCACATTGAGGTTTACCTCACTAAGATCATGCTGTCTCTGTATCTTTGTTTCAAAGACAGACTTCAGTTGAGTCAACTGTTCAAACTACAAAAAGAATGCAAAATGGCGATGATTGGTGCATTTTCATTTTGACTTAATACTTTTGAATAATTGTACACCTTAAAAATAACATCTTGTCTTTTTCCTTCCAGGCGTGGCTCCATCATCAGGTTTCTCTCTGAAAAAGAAAAAAAATCAAAAATAAGTTTTCAAGTTTGTCAATTCAATTAGGCTTCCATTTATTTCATGACTAAGCATAGCGGCAGAGCTGCCAACCTCCGTCGACCCCATTTCAGGAGTACCCTTGTCTAATTTCTGGAGTGAATGTGATTCATGCAAAATCGATATAAAAAGTAAGGAAAATTAAGCATAGGAAGATTTTAATCAAAAGTTTTTACTTTAGTTGAAAGTGTTTTTGTAAATTATTGAAAAAGTACAGCATAATGAAAATAAGTTTATCTTTGTATTTGGGTCCTTCTACGGGAGTTTTACAGTCAGTAATTCCACAGCGTGTCACGCTGTGGTCGCACATGCATGTTCTGCAATGTGCAAATGTCGGTCCTTTTGGAGACGGTGTCAACATGTGATATTTCGTCGAATAAGAAACAATAAAGTTCTGTGAGTGGCTGGATTTCTTAAAAGTTACATCCAAATTGCGATCCATTTTGCGCTTATTCCGACGAGGCATATTGATAAGACTTAACAGTGCTGTGTACGCCTACTTCCTTTAGAACAACCCTGGAAATGATAGGATTGGTTTGAAGACAAAAGACTGGTGGTTTAGTTAGCCTTAATAATACTTACTTCCCTTATGAAAAAAACGCAAATGAAAATGTTAAAGTGATAAAGGCTACCTATGCAATCGATTACAAATTGATTGCCACGCTGAACTTGTAACTCGGATGATTCACAATGCCGTCGTGTTACCGAATTCTTCCGGTTTACAGTGCAGTTGAATCAAGATGGTCGAAGCCATAGTGATGGTGTGAATTTCGAGGCATTTAAATTGGTAATTTGGTACTTTCCCGAGATGGATGCTTCTTAAAAAAATGGGTGAATTTTTTGGGGGATTTCCAGAGTTTTGGGAGGTTGTCCGGAGTCCCGGAGTTTGCGTTGCATTTCCGGAGAAACTCCTGAAATTCAGGAGTAGTTGGCAGCCCTGATAGCATTTATGATTCTAAGTGGAACGTACTTGCCATTTCCACAATGTTAGTGACTAGCTCCTCCTTATCACTCGAGACTATTTTCAGTTGGGGCAGCGTCACAAAGAATCTCAGTAAATCATCCTCTTTTTCTGACATGTCAGACAGTTGAGTCAGACTGAAGGTACCACAGAGTATGTGATGATAAAAAAGGAAGGATATGCAAGACGAACAATTAAATTAGTTTTGAACACGATTTATAAATGTTGACAATTAAAAATTGATTACTTCAATTCAGACAGCTCAGAAAAAGACGCAGGAATCTCAGGCATCTTATACATTTGTCCATTTAACCCAGCCTGAAAAGAAAAGTGAGAATGAATTACCAATTAAATATTTAAGTGAAAGTCAGCCTCTTAACGGGGCCATTAAGAATGGTTACCTATTGTAACCTCTCCTACTAGTTTGAATAGTTTAATTTACCTTTGATTTACCTTGTCTAACAGCCAAATCACACATACCGTATTTACTCACATATAAGCCACCCGCGAGTATATGCCGCTCCCTTAAAATTGCCGAATTTGACAATTTCTCTGGTATAAGCCGCACCCGAGATTCCCAATTTTCTCATCTCATTTTCTGAACCGCCTTATCCTCATTAGGGTCGCAGGGGGTGCTGGAGCCAATCCCAGCTGTCAGAGGCGGGAGGATACCCTGAACCGGTGACCAGCCGGTCGCAGAGCACAAAATTTGTTCGGAATTTTCCTAATATTTCAAATTTCTTGTATGTTGGGACACTTGGATGTCAAGGTATTACTGTATTGCAGTCAGGTGCTTCTTGTTTCAGCACCAACCTCATTGGTTAAACTGTCTCTGTTCGAACAAAAACCTGCATCCACGGCGGCCCTCAAGGACCCCTGGAATAGATCCGCTGAAGATGCAATAACCACTGGCCTCCAGGTTGCACAGAGCTCCTTGAGAAAAGGGGGAGCTATGTCAGAATGCTCTTCATCGACTACAGATCAGCCTTTAATACAATACTGGACATTTTCAACCCCAAGTTGGCTGACCTGGGGCCCCCACACCCCACTTGCTTCTGGATTAAGGATTTTCTGGTCAACCGACTTCAGCACGTGAAGCTGGGTTGCCACCTCTCATCTGCCCGTACGCTCAGCACCGGCTCGCCCCAAGGCTGTGTGCTGAGTTCACTACTTTACTCGGTCTACACACATGACTGCAGACCCATGCACCCTGAACATCATTGTGAAATTTGCAGATGATACAACGGTGGGGATGATCACGGAGTGGAACGAGACGAGGTCCTTAGAGTCAGTGAGTGATTCCCCTCAAGAACTTGGCACTGAACCTTTCCATAACTAGGGAACTCATCTGCATATCTCTGCTGACCTTTCTGGGGCAGCAAACACCATAGCACTGGTCAAGATGCATAGCAGAGGTTATATTTCCTGATTGTAATCAGTAAGGAGCAACTCATCACCAACCTGCTGGTGACCATTGAGCCATTGAGCTATTGAGAGCGAGCTGTGTCAGTGTGGCACTCCAGCTGTACAGAAGCAGACAAGAAAATAGTGCAGAGGGTGATCAACACAGTTCAAAAGATTATCAGCTGCTCTATAGAGCCTGAACCCTGCATTCTTCCCCATCTAGTCGTCCCGAAGCAGGGATTTAGCAAACTATCATGTGGAGCATGACCAAAACGTTGGCCGCGCGAGTGTCCCTGAACTGGAACGCGCCTCCACGGAGAATCCTGTCCACCATCTACCACTTCCGGTGCTTAGGAAGGGCAAAGAGCATTCCAAAAGACAGTACACCTCCCGGCTTCTACATACCTCTTCAACCTTCTGCCGTCTGGCAGGCACTATAGGACCATGACAGCCAAAACAAACAGACTCAGGACTGTTTCTTCCCAAGTGCTGTAACCATACTCACTTTTGCACTTGAATGTAAAAAAGGATGTTTTTTAAGTCAGATGCTCCCACCCATTGCTTCGTGCCACACCCTGGCATCGTTTAGCGACCCCCCCCTCTTTAGCGGCGCCACCCGATTTGAAAAACATTGCCTTAACCCATCTGTTTTATTGTTTTATGTTTTTGTAATTTTGTGAGTGAGTAATCAGATCCTTCACCACTTCATGTCTTCAACATTCACGGCTTCACGCCATCGCGGCATTTTATATTACGTATACAAATAAAAAATGTTCATCAAAATGTCAAAATTCCCGCTGAAACACGCAAGCGGAAGACACTTTCTTGTCTTCGGCCTGCCACAGAGAAAAATGGCGGAAGACGGGACCATCACTCAATTCAGCTCCAGAGGCGAAAAATAGCGGGTTCTGGGCGGAGACTGTTGCTCTTATTCGAAAATAGAGCTCTTTGAGCAGACGGGTGAGCCTAGGTGAGGGTGGATTTTTAAAGAAATGTGAGCCCCGGGTGACCTTATGCCGGACACTGTCGCCCTTATCAGAAAATAGAGCCCTGTGAGCAGACAGGACAGCTGGTTGCCTCGGGATAGCAGAGCTGAGGGTGGAATTTTCAAAGAAATGTTTCAAAGTACAAGCAACGAGCGATGTCACGGCGGGCCATGTCACGGCGGGCGACATCACGGCGAACGTCGTTGGTCTTATCCGAAAATACAGCTCTTTGGGCGGGTTAAAAGAGCTGGACGGCGCAGAAGAGCAAAGTGGAAGCTTAATTTCCCCCAAAACGGTCACGGCAATAAAGATAAAGGACGTGGTCTTGGTACTTCGATAAATCAGCAAGAAAATGTCTCACAGTTTGAAACAAAGTGTCGCTGAGATTGATGACAACATGGTCATAGCCATCAAATATGGCAATCGACTTTAACCAGGGGTGGTGAACATGCAGGTATTTAATTCTCATATTTTGTATATACTCAGGATAAGATGCATTCCATGTGTTTGTTGAGGTTGGACACTTACCTTGAAATGAACACATTGTTGTTTTGTAAAGGGAAGAAAGTGTTATGGTGAGTAATATGGTTTTAATTTTGTGTTTGTGTGTGTGTTTTGGCAGGTCACTGCATGGTGTGGCTCGGCGCCTCTCACCGTGGGCAACTCCAGAGTGGAAAAATGTCCAACCCCCATCGAGAGGAGTGGTACCGGAACCCAAGCTGTGCGTAGAGGTGAGCTCGACTAAGTTGAGCCGGAATTTCTCAACCTCACGCACTAACTCAGGCTCTTTCCGAACCAGAAAGGTGACATTTCACGTCCCAAGAACCAGGTTCTGCAGCCGGGGATCGAACCTCTAAGGATCTCTCCTTTGGCTGCTGCCCAACTTTCTGCACTCTTTGGCGCCTCTCACTGGTCATTAGCCCATGTCAAGGGGAACCCAAATCGTCTCTTCGGGCTCTGCCCGGCCCCATGGTTGGTCCACCTGTGTGGAATTTGCATGTTCTACCCGGGCCTGCGTGGGATTTCTCCGGGCACTCCGGTTTCCTCCCACATTCAAAAGACATGCATGGTATAATAATAATAATAATAATCGGACATAGGCCCTGTCGTCATTATCACAACACAAAAGCCTACTTGTCATCACACGCAGAAACTGCGTGTGACGAAATTGATGGTGCTTCTCCATAAGCTATGTTTAATCGGCAAAAGACCTAAATAAGTGTAAGTTACGGACTTGTAATTTGTCATTCCGCTGTTGTGGATACAGGTCGCTTACCTCTCGCTTACCTCTCACTGTCTTCCACTTACCTTACTTCAGTCAGCTAGTAGGAGGCAGATCACCAACCAAACATCTGTTCATATACCGCAGAAGGGAATGTGTGTTATGTTAGCGCGAGTTTAGATTTCTGATGGATGTGGGGAAAAAACTGTCCTTAAGCCTATTTGTCCGTGCTTTGTAGGCTGATTGGACAGTCTAAATTGCCCCTAGGTATGGGTGTGATTGTGAAAGGTTCTCAATCTGCTTGTGCCCCGCGATCGGCTGGCCACCTATACAGGGTTCTCCCCCGCCTCTGGCTCAAAGTCAGCTGGAATACGCTCCAGCACCCCCCGTAACCCTAGAGGATAAAGCAGTTCAAAAAATGAAATGAGATGAGGAGGAAACCGAAACAGCTCGAGAAAACCCAAGCAGGTACAGGGAGAACATGCAAACACCACGCAGAAAAGCCGAAGCCAGGGACTGAACCGTTGATCTCAGAACTGAGGGAAATGTGATAACCACTCTACCATCGTGCTCAATAAACAACTCGAATGTTTGAGGAGTTAGATTACATTATATTATTTAAATATTTTTGATGTTTTTTAGTGCCGTTTAAAACAGCATAGTATTTTTTATTTGTCCAAATAGTAAAACGCCAGCCTGCCATTGCAATTTTCCTGCAGGATGATTAACAAAAAGTATTTTGCCAGGACACACATCTTTTCCTGGGGAGAATGTTGCCAAGAAATTGCATATAATAAGCTGTCTCTACTACATGGCTTGAATATAAAATCGTTTCTATTCTGTTGATACGTTTGTAGCATATCCATGTAAATGCACCCTAAATAAACATCTTGGTCTGTTACGTACCTCTAAGTCTCCAACAGGGACAGGTAACAACAGGTCAGTAATGAGCCCATAAGTGTCTAGTTGTCGATGGGACACATGGACAGCTTCAACACCAGGGTGAAGCCCTGGTCCTACTCCAGATGGAAATGGTGCGAGAGGTGGCGTCTTACTTTGCCCAACATGGTAAAGACCATAGTGGTAACTTGGAGGTGGAAAAGGGGGGATGCCCAGTGGCTTGTACATACTGCTGTTGGTTAAAGTGAATACCATTGTTATTCATATTTTCAACATGAGAAATGTATTTAAAAAAATATTATATATACCCTCTTTCCCAATTGGGATTGTCAGTTCATTGAATACAGTGGTCCATCTAGCGAAACAAAATTAATTCGGTTCCAGAATTTGTTTCATAACTTGGATGTTTCGTACATTTGTTCCTCAAAAAACTACCAACTCAGCCTTTAAAAATTATCAGTGTCCCAATTTTTTATGAAAAATGTGAGAAACACAAAATGAGAGAAAATATTTTAAAAATTATTAATATTTTAAAATGAATAGCAGGCATGCACAAAAACTTTTCTATTTGTGCAGGTGCATGAGAGTAAGGAGAAAGCTAACAAAACAACTTAGCATCAAATAACTGCTTGTTCAGAAGCACTGCCCCGATCCCGGTGTCAGAGGCATGTGTCTTTAACACACAGAGAGAATGAAGGTTCATTGGACGCCTATGACAGTTGATGGCACCAGCTGATGTGTTAAATGAGTGCTCTTATTTCTCCCAGAGAGAATGAAGGTTCATTGGACACCTATGACAGTCGATGGCAGCAGCTGATGTGTTAAATGAGTGCTCTTATTTCTCCCAGAGAGAATGAAGGTTCATTGGACGCCTATGACAGTCGATGGCAGGGGCTGATGTGTTAAATGAGTGCTCTTATTTCTCCCAGAGAGAATGAAGGTTCATTGGACGCCTATGACAGTTGATGGCAGCAGCTGATGTGTTAAATGAGTGCTCTTATTTCTCCCAGAGAGAATGAAGGTTTATTGGACGCCTATGACAGTCGATGGCAGCAGCTGATGTGTTAAATGAGTGCTCTTATTTCTCCCAGAGAGAATGAAGGTTCATTGGACGCCTATGACAGTCAATGGCAGCAGCCGATGTGTTAAATGAGTGCTCTTATTGATATTTTGATATTAGATATTTAGATCGTTTCAACAGTATTTAGATCGTTTCAACAGTATTTAGAGTCTAAATACTGTTGAAACGATCTAAATACTGTCTAACTAAAAGTATACTAATACTTTTATTTGTTTGATAAAAATGACCATCTAATCTAAAGTATTTCAACATTGCAAGTTCTCCCAGAGAGAATGAAGGCTCATTGGACTGCTTCAATAAAAACACCATCTGCTATTTAATAAATTGACAGTAGATGGCAGCAGCCGATCAGGCGACCAAAAGACCGGCGACAAAAAAGACCGGCGACAAAAAAGACCGGCGACCCAAAAGACGACGACCAAACTTTCGGGCGACCTAAAGACCGCGACCAAAAGACCGGTGACCAAAAGACCGGCGACCAATCGACCGTGTACCACTCAAAGCCTGTGCTGACCAGCTGTCTGGGGTTTTCACAAAGATTTTCAATTGTTCCCTGCAACAATCCATCATCCCATCCTGCGTGAAATCTGCCACCATTATCTCTGTCCCTAAAAAGCCAATCATTGATGGCCTGAATGATTATACGCCTGTTGCACTCACGCCTGTGATCATGAAGTGCTTTGAAAAGTTGGTCGCCCGCCACATCAGGGATACAATCCCTCCCTCAGTTGACCCTCACCAGTTTGCTTATAGAGCAAACAGGTCCACTGAGGACGCCATCGCCGTAGCTCTACACACAGCACTCAGCCACCTGGAGCACCATGGGAACTATGTGAGGATGCTTTTCATTGACTATAGCTCAGCCTTCAACACCATAATTCCAGACATTCTGGCTGACAAACTCTCCCATCTTGGACTATCCTCTTCCATCTGCTGATGGATTAAGAATTTAACAAACCTTCCACAAACTGTTAGACTTGGTCCCCACCTCTCTTCCTCCATTACACTGAGCACTGGCTCCCCTCAAGGCTGTGTACTTAGTCCTCTTCTATACTCCCTGTACACATACCCACCACTCTAACTCCATCATCAAATTTTCCAATGATACCACTGTGGTCGGACTCATCTCAGGGGGGATGAGTCTGCTTACAGAGATGTAGTCAACAAAATGTATTTGTGGTGTTTAGTGAACAATCTCACACTAAACACCACGAAAACTAAAGAAATAATCCTGGACTTTCGCAAACGCAGCACAGATCTGGCCCACCTCCTCATAAATGGAGTATGCGTAGACAGGGTCCAGTCCTTAAAATTCCTGGGGGTCCACATCACGGACAAGCTCTCCTGGTTTACCAACACCACGGCAGTGGTGAAGAAGGCACAGGTCACAGTCTGCAGAAGTTCCCCATCTTGTGGAAGACTTCCTGTGTGTGGTTCCAGTTTGTTTCCATTTTCCAGTTTCCATTTACTTGGATTTGCTTTGTACTTTTTGCTTTTGCTTTGTTGTTCTGCGGCCTTTGCGACTGTACTGTCTAACTTATAACTATGCCTTTTCTTGCTACTGTCACAATGAAATTTCCCGAATACGGGATGAATAAAGTTATCCAATCCAATCAACACCGCCCAGAAGATCATCGGTTGCTCTCTGCCCTCACTGGCAGAGGGCTAAGAACATTGTTAGGGACCCATACCACCCTGGTCCGTGACCGGATGATTCGCCTAAAGACGTTTCGCCGACAGACGTTTGACAGACGAGCAGGTCGCCGAATGGACGTTCCGCCGAACGTTCATTCGGCCGAACGGAGGTTTAACCGAAACGGGATTCGCGCGCTCGCCCCGCCCCCGGATCATGTGTGTACAAGTTTTTCAACCTCGACCCCCGGGCCATATATTGCCCGTTAGGATTTTTAATCCGGCCCGCCGCCGGCGTTGTCCAAATTATAGTAAAAATCAATGATTCATTTCCCTTTGCCGCTCATCACTCTCAATTTATTAGTCTACCGTCAATGGCAGCCCGGGAATAAGCACTCTTGGGCGGGCATGTCAGCCCGGGAATTAAGCACTCTTGGCGGGCAGATGTAGCAGAACCGTGAAATGACAGCAATCGGGTCAAATCCCTCCTAAAACAGCATTTAATGATTAAATACAAATACTGGAGCTTTTTGGACATTAGAACCGAGCCCAGGGAAGTGAATTCCTCGGTAAAATGTCGCGATGATGTCGTGATAAGGCAAAAAACGTTTATAAACGTCCATTCGCCAAACGGCTCAAAATGCGTTTAATGATTAAATACAAATACTAGTATTGTATATGCAAATACTAGTATTTGTATTTAATCATTAAACGCTGTTTTCGGCTGGATTTGACCGAATTTGAGAGCATTTTGAGCCGTTTGGCGAATTTTTACTATAATTTGGACAACGCCGGCGGCGGACCGGATTAAAAATCCTAACGGGACGTATATGGACCGCGGGCCGAGGTTGAAAAACCTGTACACACACGATCCGGGGGCGGGGCAAGCGCGCGAATCCCGTTTCGGCGAAACCTCCGTTCGGCGGAACGTTCATTCGGCGACCTGTCCGTCTGTCAAACGTCCGTCGGCGAAACATCTTTAGGCGAATCATCCGAGTACCACCCTGGTCACAACCTGTTCCAGCTGCCGCCCTCTGGCAGACGCTACAGGTCTCACAAAGCACGGACAACTAGACTTAGGGACAGTTTTTGTTCCCCACAGCCATCAGGGCTCCGAACTTGCATTAGCACGACACACAATCCCTTCTTTGTAATAACTTCGGGGTGCAAAAACAATGTGCAATATCTTAGATTGTGCAATATTTTAAAATTTACCTTGCCAGGATGTGACTTTTTATATTTTTAAATTACTTATTTATGTTTCTACTGGGAAAACGCACTTTGTGGAGTAGCACCACCTATTTCGTTATAGGCAGCTGTGTATGATGACAATAAAGGCTTTTGATTTGATTCATTGTTCCCACAATTGGTAAAGGCTCTAAAGGAGGGGTCTCAAACTCGCGGCCCGCGGGCCAACTGCGGCCCCCGGGACAATAATTTGCGGCCCCCGTCTTAATATGAAAGATTAATGTTCGTGCGGCCCGCAAGATTGATAGAATGGCACTTGTTGTGTTCGGAGCTGAATGAACCAATCACGGTGAGGTATACGGCTCTGGAGGGCGGGACATCTGCCGGGCTGTCCAGTGCCTCGCTCACTCACTCATTCATTCCTCCAATCAGCTGGGCGGAGGAGAAGCCGTGAAGCAGATCACTCCGCTCGGCGCGCACAGTCCTCCGCTGCTCTCAGCATAGAACTGAATGAGGCGCTATGATCTGTGATCCAGCCTGTGTCTGTAGCCATTTCCGCGAGTGAAACTGAAACTTAACAGTAAGTGCGTTAACATGACACTTGAGAAATTCAGAGAACTGCCGTAATCCAATACGATCGGAGAGCGAAAGTGCACATGCGCCACAGACCCGCACGACTGTTAAAGGGTTAAGTTTAAGTTCAACCTGAGACTCATTCCAAGTGGAAACACATATTACAGAGCCCCAGAGATGTCTGATGGGGAGTGCAATATTTCTTTGTTGAGCACAGGGGCACCCCGACGTGTCTCATTTGCACTGAAAAAGTTGCGGTGCACAAAGAATACAACTTGAAACGTCATTATACTACGAGACATGCTGAGGAGTACGAAAAATACCAGGGAGATGAGAGAGCCAACCAGGTTGCCAGTCTTAAAACACGTCTTCTGAGGCAACAGGATTGCTTCAAGAAGGCTACCAAAGACAGTAATGCAGCAGTCGAAGATAGCTACGCCGTTTGTGAGTTGATTGCTAAAGCAGGAAAGCCATTCACAGAAGGTGAATTTATCAAAAAGTGCATATTACAGGCTGCACATATTGTCTGTCCAGAAAAGAAAAGTCAGTTCAACCACATCAGCCTTTCTGCCAACACCGTGGCAGAGCGCATTTCTGACCTGTCAAGTGACATTTATGATCAACTGTGTGAGAAAGCACAATGTTTCAGTGTATATTCAGTGGCTCTTGATGAGACCACAGACATCACAGACACTGCCCAGCTCACAATATATGTCCGTGGTGTTGGTGACAATTTTGAAGTGATGGAGGAGTTGCTCACAGTAATTCCAATGCATGGCAGACCACCGCTAAAGCTTTGTTGGAATAACAACTGATGGAGCCCCATCAATGACAGGGAGGAAGAATGGACTGGTAGAACTTGTTCAAAAAAACTGGAAGAGGAGGTTGTGGAGGAGGCCATAGCTCTGCACTACATTATCCATCAGCAGGCCCTTTGCAGCAGATGCCTGAAGTTTGACAATGTGATGTCTGTCGTTGTGAAATGCATCACCCAAATCAGATCCAGGGGCTTAAGGCACAGAAGGTTCCATGCTTTTTTAGAAGAAATTGAGTCAGAATATGGGGATGTGCTCTACTTGACTGAGGTTTATTTCATTATTTTTTGTTAAAAAATAAAGATATTTGATAACGTTGGAATGTTTTATCAGCGCTTTTCTTGTGGAAATCCTGATGCGGCCCAGTCTCACCCAGACTCTGCCTCTTGCAGCCCCCAGATAAATTGAGTTTGAGACCCCTGCTCTAAAGGAACCTTGGGTGGACATCTAATTGCAGTTTTCTGACATACTGGACATGATTTACAGAAGTCGGCAATATCCTTGGCCATGTTCGGCCAATAGAAATGGCGGCAAACTCTGGCAATTGTCTTTTGACGGCCTAAATGACCGGCCTAGGGGACTGTGTGACTTAAGTCAAGGACTAGCTTCCTACCTTCCTTTGGCACCACTATCCTTGGTTCTGTCCCACCTTTGCATAACACCCCATTCTTAACAATGAACCCATTCCCCAACTTGCCAGCACCACCACCACCTGGCTGACCTATGGCCTGGGTTTGCTGAAAGAGAGGACCAATGATGGGTGGGGTCTTGTTCTGCATCTCACTTATAGTTTGAGGAATGCTAGGAGGCTGCTCAAAACATTCTGGACTAGATTCCTTTTGACTCAGAACAACTCCAAACTGGAACCTATTCTGCCTATTCTGCTTTCTAGACTTCCTCACCTTACTTGGGTGCACCTCAATATCTGTATCATGAAAAGGCATGGAAGCAATTTCTTGTTGCTAAGCCATTCCTGGAGTTACCACATTGCAATCATCTTTAGCAGGAACTAGATCTGACAAAATGGGTAAGTCCTGACCTAGAAGCATTTGATAAGGCAGGTCACCCACCTCCAGTAAATACATCTGGCCCTGAAATTTGACATGAGTGGTTGGATAGGTCTTCTCTTCACCACGCACACAGTACAGATGGGTCATGGCTGAATAGTTCCTCTTACCTATGGGGATCATGTCAGCTGAAAGCAAGGACTGGGTACTGCCTGTATCAACTAGTGCACTGACCCTCCTCCCATTGAACAGCACTGGGACATAGGAGAATTACTGGGCTCCTGAGGAGGTAGGGTCTAAGTTGAAAGCAGACAGCGGCTGTGTTGTCAGGGTTATTTGGACATTTTGGCTTTATATGACCTTCCTGGCCGCATTGAATACACACGGGCTCCGGACTTAACAATAGGCCTCTGCTTTACCGGGCCATCTTTGCCCTCACCACCAGTCTTCCTAAATAGGGGTCTGCTTGCCCCTTTTGCACCCTTCCACTGGGCATAGGTCCATGACTGGGTCTTTCGGCGGGCAGACACAACGACATCGGCCAGAGGAGCTGAGTGAACAGCCGAGGAGGGATTCCGTTCGCTGATCCACACCTGGAGCTCTAGAGAAACAAGTCGAAGGAATTGTTCCAGGAGGACTGGACAGAGGCTGAGACAGGGTTGGAAGCCAAATAAGGGACCAGTTTGGTCCTCGCTGCAGGAGACCGAACTGATGTTGGATGGCTATCCACTGTCGTGTAAACTCTTACTGCATCTGAGCCCTATGCTCCTTTTGTTGTGCCGTATGAGCCCGGAACATCTCCTTCAAATCCTGGAAAAAGGTGTCCTCAGCAACTTGGCTTGGCTCTGAGCCCTTTTCTTCCCCCATTGCACCTTGAACAGGCTGAGCATCTGACTGTAGCTTTGATCCCATGGCATCTATTCTTCAAAGCAGGGTAACCGGCCAATAGCTGATGGTGACAAAACTGTCACTGGGGGAAAAATATCTGCTCCAAAGGAAAAAGCAAAAACTATTCCATGCTACCCTCTAAAGCAGTGGTCTCAAACCGGTCCTCAAAGTGGGTGCAGGTTTTCATTCCAACTCAACAAGAGGATACCTTTTGCAATTGTAATCAGTTGATTGCAGCCAGGTGCTACTTATTTTAGAAGACACCTGATTGGTTAAAATGTCGGCACTGGATCGGTGGGAACAAAAACCAGGACCCACTGCGGCCCTCGGCGGAATCGGTTTGAGACACCTGCTCTAAAGGCTATGCCACTTCTGACACCAGTTGTGATAGCTCTCCGAGCGGGTTTCACCAAAAATTGTGGGTGTGGCCAAAAAAACGGGGAGGTTTGTAAAGCCAGCATAGTTTTATTGTGCAGACGTCTGCATTGTTGCACTTAGAGAAAAGAAAATGTCGACTAACTCATTCACAAAATACAGGGATACATAAAGCATGTGGCCAGCACATAAAACACAAAGGGCACACCAAACAATCAATTTCTGCCATAACCGTCACAGCGCAAAATAAAATGGGTGAAAAATTAGATGCGAAAGAAATCATAAATCGTTAATGAAAAAGATTAAAAGTTCAATGTAATATTTTGAATTCTTTATCTTATGTTTATTAAATGTGTCTGCTTGTGTTCGTGTGCTCTCTCTTGCCTAACGTTAGCTTCCTGAGACTCGTGCAGCTGCGCTTCAACACGAATAGATTTAACATGTTAATTATTCATTTTAATGCCTTATTAAATAATTTTATGATAATTTTCTCTCACTTTTGTATGTCTTCATATCTTTCCAACAAAATTGGGACACTTGGATCATTTTTAAAGGGTTTATAGTTGGTAGCTTTGTGAGGACCGTGGAACGAATTTGAGAATTTACATAAAGTACGGCTCTTCTTACGAAATGTTCAACTTACGGTGTGTATGTGTGAGAGCGTGCGTGCGTACGTGTATACATATATGAAACACGTTGACGTCACGACGCCATTGCGTCGTGACTTCATCGTGTCATGGCATCCTCAACTTGTAGTTTGGTGCATGTTGTTTTTATGCGCCTATAAGCCGTACTCTCGATTAAGTCATTTTTTGCACCGAAAAAAGTGGCTTATATGCGAGTAAATATAGTACATGTATACATATACATAGAAGGGAACCAATGAAACATTTTAGCAAAAACGGAAAGCCCTGTTCATTGTAAACATGACCTTTCTGTATCAAAGCTACTGTCAGTTGTTCTCAGTGTGCAATATATAGAAGTAGATCAAACTCACTATGGAAATCCAGACTGGCCAGTGGACAACAGGGTAGGAGGACTCTTCCAGAACTCATCAAGCAGACTCTGAATGACCTTACCTAGGTCTGAATGCATCCCAAACTACAACACAATAGGAAAGTAGTAGGTTCAGCATGAGGTAATGTAGTGTAGTAGTGTTTAGAGTCCATCTTTATTTCATAAAGCAGTACAATTTTGTGCTACTACTTATTGTCAAATCAACCCAAATGCAAAAAAATAATTCATTCATTTTCTCCAGGATAGCAGAGGTTCTCGACGGAGAGAAGGATTCACTCTCACGTTCATACCTAGGGGCAATTTAGAGTGTACAGCTGCCTAGAATGCGGTTTTAGGGATGTGAGGGAAACCGGAGCACCAGGAAAAAACCCTGCAGGCAAACGTGGAAACTCCACACAGGAAGCTTAGAACGAACTGGGGTTTGAACCCTCGCCGCTAAAGCCGGGAGCAGAATTCACACTCCCAGAAACCCCTGAAACCTAAACAACAATGACAGCAACTTTGAAAAAAAAAAAGTATTTTTCTTAATATTGTATTTAAGTGTCAATTACATTGAAGGTTACATAATATAGACGAGTGACTAATATTAAAACAAAGAATATAGAGCAAAGTCATTTTATAATTTCACATTGGTGGCCCGGCGACCTCACAGTTCGGGGGTCCTGGGTTCAAATCCAGGTGAGTCCACCTGTGTGGAGTTTACATGTTCTCCCCGGTCCCGTAGGTTTCCTAGGGGTACTCCGCGGTTTCCTCCCACATTCCATAAACATCCATGGTAGACTGATTGGAGACTCTAAATTGCCCCTGGGTCAGGGTCTGAGTATGCATGGTTGTCCGTCTCCTTCTGCCCTGCGATCGGCTGGCCACTATTCAGGGTGTCCCCCGCCTCTGGCCCGGAGTAGGTTGGGATAGGCTCCAGCACCCCCAGCGACTCTAATGAGGATAAAGCGGTTCAGAAAATGAGATGAATGCATAAATAATTTCCTTCATATATATATATACAGTGGTACCTCGTCACACGACCGCTCGTCATACAACATTCTCGTCTTACGACGGAAATTTCGATCGAATAATTCGCCCGTCATGCGATCAAAATTTCGTGATGCGACCAAGTCAGGTGGCCATGGCACTGTCTTTTTTGCATATCTTTCGTGTATAACAATATTTACGAGCACCGGATGAGTTATTCAGACCAGGAAACGCACAACGCGCATGCGCGGGGAAAAGAGGGCTTTCTGGGTAATGAAGTATACTCGTGCACACAACGCCGACAGGCAATGGCACTCTTTCTCAGAATAAAACTTTACCCACAATGAATATGTGGGTAAGCTCAGCTGCTGCATTTCCTGTTATTTTTATCTAATACGAGGAGTATTATATTACTTCTCGTTCGCTGCTCATAAGAACATCAGGGGCACTGGCTCGCAACAGCATTCCCGGTAGCAACTCTATCATAGGCGCCGTTCGAGGGGATGCGAACACAGATGCTACAAGCTAAAAGGGAGCCGGTAGCCAGCGCCCCCGAAGCTCCCATGAGCAGCAGAGCAATCGCTGATAAAAGACTGCTGCTCGTTGGCTGCTCATAATAAAATCAGGGGCACTGGCTCGCAACAGCATCCCTGGTAGCAACTCTATCATAGGCGCCGTTCGAGGGGATGCGAACACAGATGCTACAAGCTAAAAGGGAGCCGGTAGCCAGCGCCCCCGAAGCTCCCATGAGCAGCGGAGCGATCGCTGATAAAACACTGCTGCTCGTTGGCAAGTGGTCGTGCGTTATCCGATAGTGAGGACATTTGTGTGCATCATTTTCGGAGTATTTTGAAGGGAATAGTACAACAGCAAACAGCCCATCGATAGCGAACGTGAGGGTGGAGTGTTTGTTCTGTTTACGAGTGCGTTGTGTGGGGGAAAAAAACGAAGCCCCCGCCCCTTTTGTGCCTCTCTCCCCTCGGCGAAATCCGCCCAATTTTAGTTAGATTAAACACATTTTATTTCTATTAAACCACTAGTTATGTGTTACTTTGTTAATAGATGGGGAGTTAGAAGAAATAAAACATTTTTTCCAATCCAATATCTTGTTTTTGGTGTTTTTTCAGAGGGCTGGAACGAATTTTTTTTTTCCATTCATTTCAATGGGAAACGTCCGCTCGAGTTACGAGAACCTCGTCATACGATCTCAGTCTCGGAACGGATTACGATCGTATGTCGAGGTACCACTGTATATTTATATATATATAATATAATGTGTGTGCGTGTGTGCGTGTGTGCGTGTGTGCGTGTGTGCGTGTAGGCGTGTAGGCATGTATGCATGCATATATATATATATATATATATATATATATATATATATATATATAAATATATATATATATATAAATAAATAGTTCATAGTCTAGCTTTGAATGCTCAGTTGACGCCAATCTAGCGGCTGGAGTTCTTTCGGAATGACGGCGAGCACCAAATTAGTGTGCTCCCCGTCATACTGGGTGTATTGACAAAAGAACTACATATCCCAGCATGAACCGCGCACGGGGGAAAATGAAGTCGCAGGCTGCTTACCGTAGTTGCAAGACCTGTAGAGGATGGTGTACCCTATCGACTGATTTATTTTATTTTATTGTGATAACAATTTTAATATATATATATATATATATAATATGGATCAATATTGAGCCGCAACAGCTCTCGCAACTACGGCAAGCAGCCCCCGACTCTATTTTCCCCGTAGAAAAAGTAGTGCGCAGTGACTGCTGGTATATATAGTTCTTTTGTCAACCAATTGACAGCGGCCGTCATTTACTAGGGTGGATTTACAAAAGAACTCCTGCCGCTAGATGTTGGCGTCGCAACTACGGCAAGTAGCCCCGACTCTATTTCCGGTGCGCGGTGAATGCTGAGATATATAAAACTGTGTTTCATTTCGGTTGAGCTCGATCTAGCACATTCATTCTATGTTCGCCGTCATTCCCAGTGGAAGTCTCAACTGTGGTCCGAGCTTTCAGGAAGGCAGAGATTACTGACTCGATTAATGACGACTTTGGTGAGACGGAGACGTGCGTGTTAGATGCCGCATTCGCCCACCTGTTCAACATGAGTTATTATGCTATTGCTGTGTCACGAAAATACTAATACTTTAACCTCGGAGAAATTTAAAAAAAACTGTTGTTTATTCATTTTGGGAGTTAATGGAGTTGTCAGAAAGCTGATTTGTAATCTATTAAAAAAGTTTGGCTGACCTATCTCACTGTTTTGTTGACATTCCCTTTAGCAAGGCACCATCTAGTGGATGCATAACGTAACCCCAGCCTCTACTGTAGACCCGTATAATGCGCAGTGTAATGCGGAGCGGTGCGCCTTACAATGCGCCTTATATATGTGGAATTTTTTTTTAAATGTGTCATTGTCGGCTGCTCTCTGCCCTCACTGGAAGACATTGCCAGCCCTCGTTACCTCAGCAGAGCCAGGAACATCATAGGGGACCCTTACCACCCTGGTTACAATCTGTTCCACCTGCTGCCCTCTGGCAGACGCTATAGGTCCCACAAAGCACGGACAAATAGGCTTAAGGACAGTTTTTCCCCATATCCATCAGAACTCTAAATTTGCGGTAACATAACACACATTCCCTTCTGAGGTAATATGAAAAGATGTTTGGGTGGTGATCTGCCTCCTACTAGCTGACTGAAGGTAAGTGAAAGACAGTGAGAGGTAAGCGACCTGTATCCATAACAGCAGAATGCCAAATTACAAGTCCGTAACTATCACTTACTTAGGTCTTTTGCCGAGTAAACGCAGCTTATGGAGAAGCACCACCAATTTCGTCACACGCAGTTTCTGGGTGTGATGACAAGTAGGCTTTTTTTGTTGTTGATAATGACGACAGGGCCTATGTCCGGTTATTATTATCATTGAGGGTGCGCCTTATAATGCCTTATAGTCGTGAAAATACGGTATAGATTATTAGATATTAATACATGAGTCTTTTTGTAGGTTTATAGTTGCAATATTCAATAATACAGACGCTCCCCTACTTACGAACATTCAACTTACGAACAACGGTACATACGAACATGTCTGCAAATTGCGTTTAAGTCCAAAAATGATCGCAAGTCCAATTTTGTATTTCGCGCCTTTTTCGGAGTAGTACTTCTTTCCGCCGCTAATACCGACGCCTGGCGCTGTGAGAGCTCAGCTCACCCAGCATCTACCTTCTTCTTCGTTGCAATGCGGAAGTGCGTGAATGTATCTCCAGTGTGCAAAGCGCTTTTTTCATTTGTATCATTAAATATCTCATGCATCCAATATTGAATATGGTTGGTAAAAAGCTAAAGGCTTCTATTGAGGGAGTTGCAAGGAAGAGGCAAGCCATTTCATTTGAAACGAGTGGCAATAATAACGAAGCTTGATGCGCGTGAAAGTGGTGAGCGTTTCACGGGCATTGAATCGTTCGACCGTCAGTACCATTTATAAACAGAAAGATCGAGCAGCAGGACCCAAATATTGAACGTTGCACAAAGTTTGCAAATCAATTGAATGATGCCATACAGTGCTACCGCATCATTTATGATGAAAAAAAGAAGAAAACTGTGCAATCGTCATTAGGTCGCTTCTTTTGGCCAGTTTCTAATACATAAATCTCTCTCTCTCTCTCTCTACAGTACTGTACATATTCTCTCCATTTTATTAAATGTTTTTTTTTTCAGTACAAACCAATGCGTGTTACTTATACAAGCCTTAAACATACAAATGCACTTATATAGACCTTCAATATACTTATATCGGCCTTAAACATAAATTATAATACAAAATATAGCACTGAATCAACTTACAAACAAATTCAACTTATGAACAATTGCTCGGAACCAATTGCGTTCGTAAGTAGGGGAGCGTCTGTATATACTTTTTGATGATTAGACTTGTGTACTTGGCGAAGAAAGCATGTAAAGCAGGGGTCTGAGGTGGTGAGGGCAAAGATGGCCCGGTAAAGCAGAGGCCTATTGTTAAGTCCGGAGCCCGTGTGTATTCAATGCGGCCAGGAAGGTCATATAAAGCCAAAATGTCCAAATAACCCTGACAACACAGCCGCTGTCTGCTTTCAACTTAGACCCTACCTCCTCAGGAGCCCAGTAATTCTCCTATGTCCCAGTGCTGTTCAATGGGAGGAGGGTCAGTGCACTAGTTGATACAGGCAGTACCCAGTCCTTGCTTTCAGCTGACATGATCCCCATAGGTAAGAGGAACTATTCAGCCATGACCCATCTGTACTGTGTGCGTGGTGAAGAGAAGACCTATCCAACCACTCATGTCAAATTTCAGGGCCAGATGTATTTACTGGAGGTGGGTGACCTGCCTTATCAAATGCTTCTAGGTCAGGACTTACCCATTTTGTCAGATCTAGTTCCTGCTAAAGATGATTGCAATGTGGTAACTCCAGGAATGGCTTAGCAACAAGAAATTGCTTCCATGCCTTTTCATGATACAGATATTGAGGTGCACCCAAGTAAGGTGAGGAAGTCTAGAAAGCAGAATAGGCAGAATAGGTTCCAGTTTGGAGTTGTTCTGAGTCAAAAGGAATCTAGTCCAGAATGTTTTGAGCAGCCTCCTAGCATTCCTCAAACTATAAGTGAGATGCAGAACAAGACCCCACCCATCATTGGTCCTCTCTTTCAGCAAACCCAGGCCATAGGTCAGCCAGGTGGTGGTGGTGCTGGCAAGTTGGGGAATGGGTTCATTGTTAAGAATGGGGTGTTATGCAAAGGTGGGACAGAACCAAGGATAGTGGTGCCAAAGGAAGGTAGGAAGCTAGTCCTTGACTTAAGTCACACAGTCCCCTAGGCCGGTCATTTAGGCCGTCAAAAGACAATTGCCAGAGTTTGCCGCCATTTCTATTGGCCGAACATGGCCAAGGATATTGCCGACTTCTGTAAATCATGTCCAGTATGTCAGAAAACTGCAATTAGATGTCCACCCAAGGTTCCTTTAGAGCAGGGGTCTCAAACTCAATTTATCTGGGGGCTGCAAGAGGCAGAGTCTGGGTGAGACTGGGCCGCATCAGGATTTCCACAAGAAAAGCGCTGATAAAACATTCCAACGTTATCAAATATCTTTATTTTTTAACAAAAAAAATGAATTAGATAAATTAACTTAAAGATGAATAAAAAATAAATAAATCAGTAATAAAAAAATAATAATAATAATGAGCATACAGTAGATATACACTGGCTGGCTAAGTAGAGAAAACTAATTATTTTTATTCCGTTTCAAATGTCTGTATTAACAGCTCTTTAACCTTTAACTTTCTGAACTTGAATGGAACATTGAACATGAAATATTCTGAACACGGCTTCTCTTGCCTACTTGTTCCTGCTAGAGACCTGGCAGCGCTTCTTCTCACATAGCTGAGTCACATTTGGCTTGAGGGAGGAAGCAGTGGAGACCCTCAGTAGAGCTTGAAGATGCTCATCAGTAAGTCTGGACCTGTACTTGGACTTATTGAAGTTCAAGGTGGAGAAGAGCTTCTCACACAAGTATGTGCTCCCAAAAAGGCACATGGTCCGCTTGAACATTCAGGAAAGTTCAGGGAAGCTGGGGGTCAACTCTCTCAAAAATTGCCCAAGCTTGTCTGCTTCTCCATCTCACCTCCCTGAACTTGGCTTTGAGTGCAGAGTTGCACTGCAGGTCAATGAGGTCCATTTGAAGCTCAGGAGGGGCATCTTGCACATCAAAGGAGAAGGGGTCCGCACAAATTTGAAATGTGGCTTTGTGTGTCTTGAAGTCTGCAAATCTGTGATCAAATTCCTCCTGTAGCTTCGAAATGGCCTCAACATACTTCTCACCACTGAATGGTGTGCCTACATCCACGAGAGCCTTGCATGCTGGGAAATGGCAAAGGTTTGTCTGAGAGAGCTGGGCTTTGCATAACACGAGTTTAGTGCAGAATGCTCTCACGTTGTCATAGGCAGCACTGACAAGTTGCCCCTGGCCTTGTAGCTTCTTGTTCAGTACATTAAGCTCATGTGTGATATCAACAAGAAAAGGTAAGTCCATGAGCCATTTGGGATCACTCAGCACAGGAACAGCAACCCCGTCTATCTCCATGAAGTCTTTTACTTCTGCTCTCAACTCAAAAAATCTCTTCAACACGTTTCCCCTGCTGAGCCAACGTACCTCAGTGAAGTAGAGCACATCCCCATATTCTGACTCCATTTCCTCTAAAAAAGCACGGAACCTTCTGTGCTTTAAACCCCTAGATCTGATTTGGTTGATGCATTTCACACGACAGACATCACATTGTCAAACTTCAGGCATCTGCTGCAAGGGCCTGCTGATGGATAATGCAGAGCCATGGCCTCCTCCACACCCTCCTCTTCCAGTTTTTTTTGAACAAGTGCTACCAGTCCATTCTTCCTCCCTGTCATTGATGGGGCTCCATCGGTTGTTATTCCAACAAAGCTCTTCCATGGCAAACCGGCATTCTCAATGGCATCACACAGCTGGCGAAATATTTCCTTAGCGGTGGTCTGGCCATGCATTGGAATTACTGTGAGCAACTCCTCCATTACTTCAAAATTGTCATCAACACCACGGACATATATTGCGAGTTGGGCAGTGTCTGTGATGTCTGTGGTCTCATCAAGAGCCACTGAATATACACTGAAACATTGTGCTTTCTCACACAGTTGATCATAAATGTCACTTGACAGGTGAGAAATGCGCTCTGCCACGGTGTTGGCAGAAAGGCTGATGTGGTTGAACTGACTTTTCTTTTCTGGACAGACAATATGTGCAGCCTGTAATATGCACTTTTTGATAAATTCTCCTTCTGTGAATGGCTTTCCTGCTTTAGCAATCAACTCACAAACGGCGTAGCTAGCTTCGACTGCTGCATTACTGTCTTTGGTAGCCTTCTTGAAGAAATCCTGTTGCCTCAGAAGACGTGTTTTAAGACTGGCAACCTGGTTGGCTCTCTCATCTCCCTGGTATTTTTCGTACTCCTCAGCATGTCTCGTAGTATAATGACGTTTCAAATTGTATTCCTTGTGCACCGCAACTTTTTCAGTGCAAATGAGACACGTCGAGGTGCCCCTGTGTTCAACAAAGAAATATTGCACTCCCCGCTTTTCTTGAAACTGTCCGTGCCCATCACCGACCTTTCTCTTCACGGCAGGCTTTGAAAGAGACATCTCTGGGGCTCTGGAATATGTTTCCACTTGGAATGAGTCTCGGGTTGAATTTTAACTTTCAGTCGTGCGGGTCTGTGGCTCATGCGCCCTTTCGCTCAACGATCGTATTGGATTACGGCAGTTCTCCGAATTTCTCAAGTGTCATGTTAACGCACTTACTGTTAAGTTTCAGTTTCACTCGCGGAGATGGCTACAGACACTGACACAGGCTGGATCACGGATCATAGCGCCTCATTCAGTTCTATGCTGAGAGCAGCGGAGGAGTGTGCGCGCCGAGCGGAGTGATCGGCTTCACAGCTTCTCCTCCTCCCAGCTGATTGGAGGAATGAATGAGTGAGTGAGGCACTGGACAGCCCAGCCGATGTCCCGCCCTCCAGAGCCGTATACCTCACCGTGATTGGTTCATTCAGCTCCGAACACAACAAGTGTCATTCATATCAATCTTGCGGGCCGCACGAACATTAATCTTTCATATTAAGACGGGGGCCGCAAATTATCGTCCCGAGGGCCGCAGTTGGCCCGCGGGCCGCGAGTTTGAGACCCATGATGTAAAGCATGTAGGTGGTAGTGATAATAGGGGTGACCCTATTTCGCAATTTTTCGATGATCGCGGCCATGTCTGGTCTACATTACACCACGATAATCGAGGGATTACTGTAACATCTTCTGGGTAGAGAGGGAAATAAGAGAATGTCTGAATATTACCTGCGCTGTTGAGGTTCAGTCAATCATGTTTGCTCTCAATGTGTATTAAGTCCATTCATTTTTTTCAAGATGGCGCCGTCAGGCGGCAGCCAGTGGCAATAGCTCTGTCTGCTCTTATTAGTTTTGTGTTTTTCAGCCTTTCTATCTTTTTTGTTACATTTTAATATTTCTTAATACATTCCTTTTTACTTTAATGTTTTTACAACTTTCTTTGTTTGGTTTCTTTCTGCTAGTTCTTTTTTGGAACCATTCAGCCATGCCTCCGCTGTCATACACATGGGATCAGCTGTGAACAATACGCAGCAGAAAGAGCAACACCTTGATGCCGCTGGAAATTCGGAGCTGGACAAAAGTGCCGGGAGAAGAAGCGACGCTTCAGACCAATCATTCCATATATTATCATGGGGAAAGTGAGAACCCTCCCCAATAAGATGGAAGAGCTGTCTGCGCTTTCCAGGCCGGAGACGGAGTATCTGAAGTGTTGTACTCTTATGCTGTTGATTCTTCAGCTTCAGACTACTGAGGGACAGTGCGGATAAGCTTGGAAGAGTGATTCTGCATATTTTCAACCTCGGTCTCCGTCTCCAGAAGATCCCCACCTTGTGGAGGACTTCCTGTGTGTGGTTCCACTTTTATCTAACTCTACAATGTCTTTTTCTTGTGTCTGTATCCGTTTTTGCTACTGCAACCTAGATGACGCTGCTCAAGTGGCAGCCGGTAGCGGTAGCTCTGTCCGCTCTTGCTTCTTTTGTGATTTTCCTGCTTTTCTATCTTTTTTAATTGCATTTTAATATTTCTTAATGCTTCCCAAATAATTTGCCTTTTACTTTGTGCTTTTTGCTTTGTTGTTTTGCAACCTTTGCGACTCGACCCCACCCAGTCACGTGGCTTTGTCTGTGCTTGGATTGGATTGGATTGGATAACTTTATTCATCCCATATTCGGGAAATTTCATTGTGACAGTAGCAAGAAAAGGCATAGTTATAAGTTAGACGGTACAGTCGTAACGGCCGCAGAAGCAAAAAGTACAAAGCAAATCAAAGTAAATGGGATCATTAAGAATCACCAAATCAAATCATTAAGACAGAAAAGCAGCAAAAACAAAAAAACGAGCAAGCGTGGACGGAGCTACCGCCACCGGCTGTCACTTGAACTTGCTACTGCAACCAAGGAAATTTCCCGAATATGGGATAAAATAAAGTTCCAATCCAATAAGTAGAGACAGATAAAGAGGACAACTGGGAAACTTCACTTTGACCTTTTCGTGGGTATATATCATAATCGCTCATTTTGGCTGCGTTATAATTCTTTCGCTTTCGTGCTGTGTACGCCACTCTACCCGCAAAATGATTGGCTGGACCTCACCATGTTCGTCTACTGAACGTTGGTCAGGAACTAGTATTGACATCGCATCAATGCCATTGTTCTTTTTGCTGTTCGGGTGGTGTACTTGCATCTTAAACTTATCGACTTTTATCGAACATTAATATTTCTGTTGACAAAAATTATATGACGATAGCAAGCTTTATAGTTTTATCGTCGAGGCATACTTACATTAGTGATGAGGGGGCTTGTGATCGAAGTGCCATTTTTGCTGTCGATGAGATGGTGACCGACAGGAGGATATATGCTAACCACTGGCTTCTCCTGAGGGAACTGAGGAGGCAGAAGACTGAAAGAAGTTGACAGCCTTAGCTTGAACTGAGATTTATAGATCTATGTATTTAACACTGAAGGATTACTTGGGTTTAAGTTAAAATTAGTCAAGATAAATGTTTGAAGTCAGACAAATACAGTGGTACTTAAGCTACAGTGGTACATCTAGCTACGAAATATTCATATTACCGAAGGTCAGGGAAACCTTTTTTTGCAAGATACGAAAACCGCCTAAATTACACAACACCAAACAAAATATGAAAAATTCATTCATTAATTTTCTGAACTGCTTTATCCTCACAAGGGTCGTGGGGGAGCCAACCTCAGCTGATTTCGGGCACGAGGAAGGGGACACCCCGAATTGGTGGCCAGCCAAACGCAGGGCACAAGGAGACAAAAAAAAGCATTCATGCTCAAACTCATAGATAGGGGCAATTTAGAGGGTCCAAATAAACTAAAAAACTAAATTTAGAGGGTCCAACTAAACCAGGCCCCCAGAACTGAGGCCGACACGCTAACCACTCATCCGCCGGGCCACCCATATGAAAAATTAATATTTAATAAAACGTGTATACAAAGAAACTTACTGTATCAGTTTTTTTTGGTCGTTCTAGAGTTACTTTTCCATCGGCTATGTCACAACATCTCCCATTAGCAAACCGAAGCTGTGTCTCCATGACGGTGGAACTGAGATTAGCACGATGTAGACAATGAGAGCTAGCTTGTGCAGGGTAGCGGCTATCGGCTCTGACATTGGAACATGAAGCCAGCCCAGTCCAAAACCGTCACGCTCACACGGCCGCCAGCACCAAAGGCCCACTTTGTGGGCACTTTTTGGGACAATAGCTGATCTCCGCTTGGCCACCGGTGAGTTTTTGATTCGTGTGCCTTCGTTCGTCACAATGTTCTTTCCTGAGTGTACATAACATTATTTGAGGTTGTGGGTTTGTGCGTGTGTACATATGTCTACTCAGTTAAACATATCTAAGACTGTCTGCATGTTAATATGTACTGTCCCTTTATTAAATAAATCAAACTCAAACTCACAATTCCACCACAGTGAATTTTTTTATAGGGTTTATGAGGTATTAAAGATTGTGGAGCAAATTACAATATGTTCACACCAAAAGGGCACACAACTATAAAATTTCCTCTAAAATGAACGCTGCACCCAATCAGTCGGTGTGCGTTGTGTATGCACTAAATACTAAATTCTGCATGGCCTTGACTGACTGGTTTCACTTTTTAATGTGGTCAACCCAGCGGATCTTTGTGTTCTCTTCGTCAAATGAGCAGACCCTAAAAGTGTCGTACCTACGTACTGCAAGCACTACGGTAAGCAACCCAGATGAGTGGAGATTCAGTTGACTTCCGTGTGCCTGTAGTGCTTTTAAACCTCAAAATAATCTCAGTAGTCAAATAAACAAAACTAGATACAGTAATACCTTGACATAAGAGTGCCCGACATACGAGGAATTTGAGAGACTAGTAAAATTCCGAGATAATATTTACCTTGAGATACGAGAACAAATTTTGAAATACGAGCATACGAGACAGCGAAGGTGGCCGCAAGAGGCTGCTTATGATTTCAGCGCCTCGTGCAAAGATCTCTACGAACAATGGGCGGAGCGCTTTTTTTGCGTCAGTCAGTGCAGAATTAAGGGAAATAGAATGGGTCCAAAGCAAGACAGTGCAATGAAGGGTAGTGCAAAGAAAAGGTGTATGATGACAATCGATATTAAGCACGAAATAATCGAAAAGCATGAGTAGTGTACGCGTGACTGAGCTGGCTCGCCAATACGTATGGCGAAGCAGGAAGTTCGCCTTGAAAGCCGTGGTGGAATACATTAACCTCTTTGCCTTGGTTATTGCACAAGGTTTATATTTAGTTCAACGTAAGATCAAAACTTTTTAAAAGTGTGTTTGTATAGGAATCTAAGTTCATTTCAGTTAAATTTAAAGTTTGTTATGTTATGAGCGCATCCGTCAAGTCTCTCTCTCTCATCCGCGAACTCCCCATTCTATTGAATAATGCCTCATTTTATTATTAAACATCATAACCACTAGTTATTTGTTACTCTGTTAGTAGATGGTGAATTACAACTAATAAAAGTATGTTTTTCCATTGTAATATCCTTTTTTGGTGTTTTTTTTCCAGAGAGTGGGAACGAATAAATTTGTATTTAATTCATTTCTATGGGAAACCTTGATTTAAGATACGAGTAACTTGACATACGAGCTCAGTCCCAGAACGCATTAAGCTTGTATCTCAAGGTATGACTGTAGCTATTTAGAGGAACGGGCTGACATGAATGACAACAGGATGCAGGTGTGAAAGCTTGGAAGATGGACTCAAGCCATGGATCGAACGCGAAAGAGCAGCTGGGTGAAGCAACATTGCCAATGGCTAGGGAGCAATGGATCTCGGATGGCAAACATAATGCAAAAACTGGCAGGTAGCAGCTCATGAGTACCATGATGAGTTGGAATGCATTGTGGATGCCTGGGCTAAAAGTACGGAAATTTCATTCACAATTGAGACAGCGCCCTTTTAGTTGGTGCGCCCTATAGGTGTGAAGATAAGGTATGCTAATTCAATGTAAAATATGATTCTACTGATAAAAATCCAAGTTACAAAACCACCTACAACCACTTAATTTTCAAAAACAGAGGTACCACTGTATAGTCTACTTAAACTAACAGCAGAAAATATGGGTTTTCAAGTTTTCACTGAATACAACATGCAAACATTCAGATTTCGATGTGGAAAAAGTATGTGAACCTTTGGTAACTCGTAGACCGCCCTGACCCCACAACCCATGCCAGTTAAAGCTTCAACCAAATGCTTCCTGTGGTTGCAGAACAGACAAGTAGTACAAGAGGTAGAATTTAGAACCATTTTTTGTCATGGAATGGTTTCAGTGCGGCAATTTTTCAGTTATTTCTGATGTGAATTGCTCTTGAGGTCATGCCACAGCATCTCAAACCACTGTCAGAACTTTGAGCAGGTCTCTTCAGAAAACAAATTGTCAAAGCCATACAGTAATCCCTCAAATGTCCCAGACAGATCATCGAAAACCTGCGAAGTCGGATTTCCCCTATCGCTACCGTACTGCGTGTTTTCGTGCCAATTTAAAAATACATGTACACAAGTTGTTGAATGTTAAATGTATACGCATATTAAAAGACTGATGTATTCATATAATCTATATATAATACATTTGTAAATGCTTGTACTTGTAATGAAAGTAGATCCTCTCCAATCCCCCCCAAAAATGCACAGGTTATTGGGAGCTTTAGCCCATGTCAGGTGATGCTTCTTTGTCAGATTCGTGGTCAATGGAATTTTCAGGTGCCATAGGGGCAGCAGGAGGATCTTCTGCGAGAGGTTTTCTGTGCACAAAGTGGTGATGGGGAGTTGTGACCAATGTTTCATTTTTGTACAAATATGCTTTTGTACAAAGAAATGACACTGTCTAGACGATTGCCAAATGTGATGGCTCTGACAGTGTTGTCATCAAGCTCCTGGCCCCTTTGTTGCAAAGTGTGAGCCATATTCAAGATCTCCCGCACATTTCTTAAAGTAAGACCACGTTCTTCACCCTCGTCGTTGTCCGGTGCCTCTTCTTCCTCACTCTGCGATTGTATAATTTCAATGAGGTCCTTATCAGTTGGGGAGGTTGACTCTCGAGCAGTGTGTTGACGTTCTCTGCCGTAATGTCTGAGAAGTCTTCATTGGCTACCAACCGAGCATTATCTACAGGTGAGTGATGAATCTCCTCAGGCATTGTCAAGTTCTTCTCTACTTCCTTCAAATTTTGCCCCAAACTTGAAAAGGGGCCCCGATCTTTTCACAGCAGGAACAACTCAAATTCTTCCATTTTACAATTTTATTGAAGTTTTTGGTGATAGGAAGGAACAACTCAAATTCTTCCATTTTACAATTTTATTGAAGTTTTTGGTGATAGGAAATGAATTAGCTGGTGGTAAGAAAGAATTAGCTGTTGCTGAAAGGATTAGGTTGAAAACCTTGAAAAGGGGGGAAGAAAGTAGCATGTGACATCATTCAAGTTAAAGGAAAGCACAAAGAATGCAACTTATGGTTGTACTTATATTTGATCCTACCAGTTGCGTATTATCGGGCTTGAAGGGTATCTCTGGTTCCTTGGTTGCTTGTCTTGTCTTTCAAGGCTGGCCTACTGATCTTATATACTGGCTTATGACCTATGACCTCAGGCAGGAGGCAGGAAGCGAGATGAGTTTGGTTTGATTGGGTTTTTTCTGCCCCCTGTTGGTCGGGAGGGCAGACGTATTTTCTGCATAGTTGACTTGACAGGCATAAATCCCTCAAAGTCCTTGTTGATTGTTTTGGGCCACAATTTTTTTCCAGCTCAAAATAATTGTCTTTTCCTTCATATCCCTAAATACATTCTGGATGTTTGTCAGGAATGTGGCACTATAGTATGGGCGCCAATGCTCTTGATGCTGCTGTTCTGGTTGGCCTCATCAATTGATAAGATGTGGCCCCTGCATTGTGTATCTTGTTTAGGGGGCCAAGGAGGCACAAAAAAACCTGGCCCATAGGTTGAATAAGGGAAGTGGTGTGGGGGGACAAGAACTCCACTTGAACCCCTTCAAAATGGAGACCGCATGTCCCCCTCACAGCCCATTAGGAGGAGGAACTTGAAGGGCAGCCAAATGCAGCGAGATAAAGCTTCGGGTTTGGGATGAAACAGATTAAGAACCAGTCATTTGTGAGGGCTTTCATGAACCAGAATTTCCTGTTGCTCACCCCTCGCCATTTTGATTCATCTTTGATTAGGAATGTCCGGGAAGGCATCCTCTTCCCAAAAAGGCCAGTAACATCCATGTTATCCATGTTGCTCTGGAAGATAACCATGCTTCTTCAATTATGTTACGGAACTTTTCGTCGACGTACCGTTTCGCTGGCTCGTTTTCATTAGAACACAATAATTGTCATCACTCATGAATTGCATGTATTCTTGTTTAATTTTTTATATGTTGTATATCCAGCACATTGTTCCCATAAGGTGGGGAATTTTCCAAATCTTAAGCTAATACTCTATGATTCTTCTTCACCCCATTGAGTATTCTGCACAGTGTTCTCTCACAAATCTTTACAAGACCAGTCCTTGGCAGAGCAGAAAAAGTGCTAAACGTTCTTAATTTGTAGACAGTCTATCTTACTCTGGTCAAATGGACATCAATCTGCTTAGGCTACATGTACCAATTTCAATTTCTTTGCCCATATGCGACTATTATCTGACATTTTGATGCAGGGGCAATGAGTATGCAAACATGTCTTTCACTGAGAGCAAATCAAGAGTGGAATGGTGTCCAACCCAATCCTACAAGGAGAGGTACCAGAGCCAAAGCTGTGCGTGGAGATGTGCCTGACTAAGTCTGAACTTCTCAACCACACACACTTGCACGGACTCCTTCTGGAACACAGAGGTGAGATTCCACATCCCAAGAGCCAGCTTCTGCAGCCAGAAATCAGACCGCCAAGTACCGTTCCTTTGGCTGACACCCAACTTCCTATGGTGGTGAGAACAAGGGAGGGAAAACCGACATTGCCTCTAGGCTTAAGCCCAGCTTGGCCCCGTGGGTGCAGGCCCGACGACCAGACGCTTGCCATCCCATCTCCAGACAGGATATTAAAGTCCTATTTATTTATTTCACTGTTGGGACTTTGTTGATTGGATGCTGAGGAACTATGGCAAATGAAGTCAGGTCTACTGTGTAAATAAGATACAGGGTCTACTAATTACAAATGCTTCTACAGACCAAATTTTCAGGTCACAAAACACTTTGATATGCAAATTACTGTACCAAGATACGTAAAGTTGCTCAACTTACGAAGGACCAAGCGAAGTTCAAGTACAGATTTAGCAGCGTTTATAAGAGTTGATCTTGAGTGCCCTCTGGACTTAGCAGGCAAGACAGCCTCACTTGCCACTCACCTCACTCGCAACATCCACGCAGGATAGCCTCATTGACACCTACCGTAATTACTCGAATATAACACGCATATTTTTGCTATATAATTAATTCCAATAGTTGGGGGTGCGTGTTATAATCAATAACTAAAATAAATTACAAATTTTCGATCGAAAAAAGCATTGTCAAACTCACTTTGACGCACGGACATTGTGCAATTTCCAACTTTGAATTCAAAATACACGCATATTAAAGATCGTCAAGCCTCACAAACATCACAATCCTGCATTAATAAGCTGGCAAGTAGAATACTACATTGTAGTGTAGTACGTACTTGTATTTAGAAATATGTCCAGCGGGGGGCAGTACATTCCCTTGTTACATGTGATAGTCTTTTCCATTGTGCATATCTTCAAATCATTTATTTATTCAATTTGTATGTTCCTTTTCTTGTTTGAGAATGACAATAGATATTTGAATTAAAACATGGTATTGTCAATTGAAATGTAGTCAATGTTCAAGGAAGTCTAAAAGGTATTGCAACATAACATGTCTACATGATATGTTTGTCCACTCTGTGTATCATCTATTGCCCTAAAATTCAAACGCATAACTCCACCAACTGGACGACACTCGACACGCTCGTACCTGAAGATTTCTCTATCCGGTTTTGAACAAAACAATCGTGAAACGAAGAAAAAAAGGTAAGATTTCTGATTTTCGTCAGCGGGAAATTTTAGGTGCGCACTATATTCGAGTACTGCGTTTTTCGAGATTTTTTTGGCCCAAAATTACCTGCGTGTTATTTTCGAGTGCGCGTTATATTCGAGTAATTACGGTATTTACATATTTTTTATTTTTAAATTATCGTGCCGTAGTTGTTTTTTGGCCTCCCGTTCACAGTGGCTCTATGAATGTGCAAGGTTAGCACGCTGTAGAGCAAGGTTAGCACGCTGTAGAAACCAGACAGTTTAGCAGAGGAGCCATCCCGTCAAATAGTAATTAATGAGGCAAGGTATGACACTCTGGCGGTCAGGTCCTGATTATACCGCTCATTGTTCGTTTTCTCAGTGCCTAACATAACATGAAGTAGTGGGTTTATTATTAATATTTCTCTATTTTGAAATAAATGACCATATCGGCCGCATTGCCTTGCGTCATGGCGCTATGGCGTTGTCAACTTGCAGTTTCGCACGTCGACTTTTTATGCGCATGTAAGCCGATTCAGTCATCATTTTTTTGTCCGACAAAAGTGGCTTATATGCAAGTAAATACGGTAGTTGAAGATCACAGCATATTTCGAAACTAATTAAAGTAGAAACCCAAATAATCCCTAAGTGTTCACATACGTATTGATTCTGTATAGATAGATACAATTCTGCATAGTAATATCATTTATGGATAGTTTTAATAATTCTTTGACTATAATAACAGTGTTAAAGTAACATTTCAACCATATGAGACTAAAAAGTGAACTCACATGTTAAAAGTGATAGTGGACTTGTTGACTGTAAATGGGATCCTGTATTCCACATCTTTCTGGATTTCTGCTATGCTGTGTTTGGAGACAGAAATCAAATCAAGTTGTGAAACAATCAATGCTGCGATGCCTATCAAATCACTTCATGTTCCACTTATGAGAAATTTTGTTCCCGTATAATTGGAACACACTCTCTGGTTCAACTTTTTTAAAAGGGTAAGCACCACCCTGGTCTGCCAATTCAGAGGCACTGTCCTCATTGTCAGAGCTGCCAACTTCCGTCGACCCCATTTGAGGAGTAGCCTTGTCCCATTTACGGAATTTTCTGGAGTGAATCCGATTCATGCAAAATCGAGATAAAATGTAATTTTTTTTTAACCTAGGACAATTTAAATCAAACTATTATCATGTTTTTATATTAATTGAAATATTGTGTTTTTGCAAACGATTGCAAAAAGTATAAGTATAGCAAATAAGTTTATCTTTGTATATGGGTGCGTTTTAGTCAGTAATTCCACCAAGTGTCACGCTGAAGTCGTACGTGCATGTGGTGCAATGTGCAAAAGTCGGTACTTTTGGAGACGGCTTCAACTTGTGATATTTCGTCGAATAAGAAATAATAAACTTCTGCAAGTCTCGGTGTTTCTTATTAGAAGTTTCATCCAAATTACCATTCATTTTGTGGTTATCCCAAGCAGGCATATAATAAGACTTGCCAGTGCTGTGTAGTACACCTACTTGCTTTAGAACAGGGGTCTCGAACTCAATTTACCTGGGGGCCGCTAGAGGCCGAGTCTGGGTGAGACTGGGCCGCATCAGGATTTCCACAAGAAAAGCACTGATAAAACATTCCAACGTTATCAAATATCTTTATTTTTTAACAAAAAATAATGAATTAAATAAATTAACTTAAAGATGAATAAAAAATAAATAAATCAGTAATACAAAACCAAATAATACTAATGAGCATACAGTAGATATACACTGGCTGGCTAAGTAGAGAAAATGAATTATTTTTATTCCATTTCAAATGTCTGTATTAACAGCTCTTTAACCTTTAACTTTCTGAACTTGAATGGAACATTGAACATGAAATATTCTGAACACGGCTTCTCTTGCCTACTCCTTGCTGCTAGAGACCTGGCAGCGCTTCTTCTCACATAGTCACATTTGGCTTGAGGGAGGAAGCAGTGGAGACCCTCAGTAGAGCTTGAAGATGCTCATCAGTAAGTCTGGACCTGTACTTGGACTTATTGAAGTTCAAGGTGGAGAAGAGCTTCTCACACAAGTATGTGCTCCCAAAAAGGCACATGGTCCGCTTGAACCTTCGGGAAAGTTCAGAGAAGCTGGGGGTCAACTCTCTCAAAAATTGCCCAAGCTTGTCTGCTTCTCCACTCACCTCCCTGAACTTGGCTTTGAGTGCAGAGTTGCACTGCAGGTCAATGAGCTCCATTTGAAGCTCAGGAGGGGCATCTTGCACATCAAAGGAGAAGGGGTCCGCAAAAATTTGAAATGTGGCTTTGTGTGTCTTGAAGTCTGCAAATCTGTGATCAAATTCCTCCTGTAGCTTCGAAATGGCCTCAACATACTTCTCACCACTGAATGGTTTGCCTGCATCCACGAGAGCCTTGCATGCTGGGAAATGGCAAAGGTTTGTCTGAGAGAGCTGGGCTTTCCATAACACAAGTTTAGTGCAGAATGCTCTCACGTTGTCATAGGCAGCACTGACAAGTTGCCCCTGGCCTTGTAGCTTCTTGTTCAGTACATTAAGCTCATGTGTGATATCAACAAGAAAAGCCAAGTCCATGAGCCATTTGGGATCACTTAGCACAGGATCAATCAACTCACAAACGGCGTAGCTAGCTTTGACTGCTGCATTACTGTCTTTGGTAGCCTTCTTGAAGAAATCCTGTTGCCTCAGAAGACGTGTTTTAAGACTGGCAACCTGGTTGGCTCTCTCATCTCCCTGGTATTTTTCGTACTCCTCAGCATGTCTCGTAGTACAATTACGTTTCAAATTGTATTCCTTGTGCACCACAACTTATTCAGTGTAAATGGGACACGTCGGGGTGCCCCTGTGTTCAACAAAGAAATATTGCACTCCCCACTTTTCTTGAAACTGTCTGTGCTCATCACCGACCTTTCTCTTCACGGCAGGCTTTGAAAGAGACATCTCTGGGGCTCTGTAATATGTTTTTCCACTTGGAATGAGTCTCGGGTTGATCTTTCACATTCAGTCGCGCGGGTTTGAGGCGCATGTGCACTTTCGCTCTCCGTTTCAATCGCGGAGATGGCTACAGACACTGACACAGGCTGGATCACGGATCATAGCGCCTCATTCAGTTCTATGCTGAGAGCAGCGGAGGTGTGCGCGCCGAGCGGAGTGATCGGCCTCACGGCTTCTCCTCCGCCCAGCTGATTGGAGGAATGAATGAGTGAGTGAGCGAGGCACTGGACAGCCCGGCCGATGTCCCGCCCTCCAGAGCCGTATACCTCACCGTGATTGGTTCATTCAGCTCCGAACCAAAGTTCCCTCTAAGTTTTTGTTGGTCTGAGCAGAAAGACAACCTCCCTGAGCGCACTGAGTACCAGTGTGAGCGACATCATCGGTACTCGGATGATTCGCCTAAAGACGTTTCGCCGACGGACGTTTGACAGACCGGCAGGTCGCCGAATGGACGTTCCACCGAACGTTCATTCGGCCGAACGGAGGTTTCGCCGAAACGGGATTCGAACGCTCGCCTTGCCGGATCGTGTGTGTACAAGTTTTTCAACCTCGGCCCGCGGGCCATATACGGCCCGTTAGGATTTTTAATCCGGCCCGCCGCCGGTGTTGTCCAAATTATAGTAAAAATCAATGTTCGTCTACCATCAATGGCAGCCCGGGAATAAGCACTCTTGGGCGGGCATGGCAGTCCGGGAATAAGCACTCTTGGGCAGGCAGATGTAGCAGAACCGAGCCGTAAAATGACAGCAATCGGGTCAAATCCATCCTAAAACAGCATTTAATGATTAAATACAAATACTGGATGATATCGCGATGGAGGCAAAAAAACGTCTATAGACGTCCATTCGCCAAACGGCTCAAAATGCTCTCAAATTCGGTCAAATCCAGCTGAAAACAGCGTTTAATGATTAAATACAAATACTAGTATTTGTATTTAATCATTAAACTAACAAATACTAGTACGACCTGTCCGTCTGTCAAACGTCCGTCGGCGAAACGTCTTTAGGCGAATCATCCGGTCACGACATCATCATTGCTCGCTATGGGCACACCAGTATCACACCTGCCACAAGCAGGTGCATGTCAATGTTCCCTCTAATTTTTCATGTAAAACATGCTGTAAAACACGAAAAACATGAGTGGACAGAGCTACTGCCATTGGCTGCCACTTAAACGGCGCCATCATGGGGAAAGGGGTTAAAAAAAAAAAATAAAATAAAATAAAAGATTTTTTTTTTTACTGCGCGCCATATGATTGCTACTGCGCAGAGAAGACGAGAGTAGTGCCCAATTGCGCACGCGCGCAGCTTAGAGGGAACATTGCTCCGAACACAAGTGTCATTCATATCAATTTTGCGGGTCGCACGAACATTAATCTTTCATATTAAGACGGGGGCCGCAAATTATCGTCCCGAGGGCCGCAGTTGGCCCGCGGGCCGCAAGTTTGAGACCCCTGCTTTAGAACAACCCCGGAAATTATAGGATGTTTCAAAACAAAAAACTGGTGGTTTCGTCAGCCTTAATAATAATTACTTCTTTTATGAAAAAGACAAAAACGAAGATGATAAACCGATAGAGGCTATCTATGCAATCGATTGCCACACTGATATCGCACAGGACGAATCATTTGTCAGAACTTGTAACTCGGATGATTTACAATGGACTCGTGTTACCGAATTCATCCGGTTTACAGTGCAGTTGTATCAAATGCGGAAGCCATAAATTAGTTGGAACTTTGGTACTTTTCCAAAATGGTTGCTTCAAAAAAGAATTAAGTGATAGTTTTTTTGGATTCCGGAGTTTAGGGAGGTTGCCAGGGGTCCCGAGTTTGCATTACTTGTCCGGGTAAACTCCGGAAATTCCGGAGAAGTTGGCAGCTCAGCAACGTCTATGTGATGTTGCATTGGCGTGTCTGCCATAACAACCCGACACTATCCTTCCTCAACAGAAGGCATGTTGGTGGAATTGAGTATCTGGCCCACCAATTCACAACATCCCGAGTCAAGGTCAGCAGCGCCCCATCCCCACTATACAACGTGTTGATGGTGCACTGCTTTTCCCTCCTGAGACGTTGGCTGGTCGACCAAAATATCCTTGAAGCCGTCTGGAAGTCATTCTACATGGGCCGCATGGCCAGACCGTACCAACACCAAACTCTGGAGTTCGACAAGTTAAAAAGGCCCGATAGGACTCCTTATCCAAACTGATAGCATCCCTTACCGTCGGTGTCTACCAGCAGGTTCTGAGATTCTTGCCAGGATAGGCACCAGGCTGGAGCTCAAGTTAGCCGCCTCAGAGATAGAGGAGCAGAACATTGTCCAGTAGGACTCAATCTCCCACGCCTATCCCCGGACAATGAGAGAAGCTGTCGGAAGTGAAAGTCCTGACAGGCGTTCCCAGCAGACCCTCACAAAACGTTTGTCTCTGCCGGGCTGGACCGGCATCTTCTGCTACCATTGGAGACAACTCACCACCAGTTGGTGTCGGTTGACACCCTTGCCCGAGTGTCCAAGACATGCGACCGAAAGTCCAATGTCAGGACTACAAAGTCAAACATTGAACTGAAGCTCAGCGCTAACTGCACATAAGGACACACTTTTGCTTGAAAATAGTGTTCATCAGACAATTCACAGTGAAAACATTGGTCCAACAAGAGACCACTACTCAGCTTTTGTTCAGGGGGGGCCGTTCTTCCCAATCACGCTCATCGAGGTCTCATTGTCATTGCCCACGTGAGTACTGTCCCCTAGCAGAACAATAATAATAATAATCGGACATAGGCCCTGTCGTCGTCATCATCAACAACAAAAAGCCTACTTGTCATCACACCCAGAAACTGCGTATGACGAAATTGGTGGTGATTCTCCATAAGCTGCGTTTACTCGGCAAAAGACCTAAATAAGTGATAGTTACGGACTTGTAATTTGGCATTCTGCTGTTATGGATACAGGTCACTTACCTCTCACTGTCTTTCACTTACTCACTTAGGGAGTTTCCAGAAGGATAACTCTCCAGCACCCCTTCCAAGGACTCCAAAATGGACGGGTCCTCTGAGCTGCTGTTTGGTGTGTAAGCACTAGCTCGGGGTCCTTCCCCAGCCGATAAGTGACATTCCACATACAGTGGGGCAAATAAGTATTTAGTCAACCACCAACTGTGCAAGTTATCCTACTTGAAAAGATTAGAGGCCAGTAATTGTCAACATGGGTAAACCTCAACCATGAGACAGAATGTGGAAAAAAACCAGAAAAATCACATTGTTTGATTTTTAAAGAATTTATTTGCAAATCATGGTGGAAAATAAGTATTGGGTAATAACGGAGGCCAACCGTTTTCTGTAACTCTTGACAAACTTTTCACACACTTGCTGGTATTTTGGCCCATTTCTCCATGCTGATCTCCTCTAGAGCAGCGATGTTTTAGGGCTGGCGTTGGGCAACACAGACTTTCAACTCCCTCCACAGATTTTCTATGGGGTAGAGATCTGGAGACTGGCTAGGCTACTCCAGGACCTTGAAATGCTTCTTACAAAGCCACTCCTATGTTGCCCTGGCTTTGTGTTTGTCATGCTGAAAGACCCAGCCACATCTCATCTTCAATGTCCTTGCTGATGGAAGATTTTCACTCAAAATCTCTCCATACATGGCCCCATTGATTCTTTCCTTTACACAGATCAGTCGTCCTGGTCCCTTTGCAGAAAAACAGCCCCAAAGCATGATGTTTCCACCCCCATGCTTCACAGTGGGTATGGTGTTCTTCGGATGCAATTCAGTATTCTTTCTCCTCCAAACACGAGAACCTGTGTTTCTACCAAAAAGTTCTATTTTGGTTTCATCTGACCATAACGCATTCTCCCAGTCCTCTTCTGGATCATCCAAATGCTCTCTAGCGTACCGCAGATGGGCCTGGATGTGTATTGGCTGGTACTCGGACGTTTGGTCGCCGGACGTTTGGTCGCCCGGACGTTTGGTCGCCCGGACGTTTGGTCGCCCGGACGTTTGGTCGCCCGGACGTTTGGTCGCCCGGACTTTTGGTAGAACGGACGTTTGGTAGAACAGGTTCAAATTATGACAGAGAGGGAGTTTAGAGTTTAATATCTTAATACTGTTGAAACCAGCTCTCAAAATTATATTCATGAGTGTAATATCTAAATATCTACTGTTGAAACCAGCTCTCAAAATTATATTCATGAGAGAGTTTAATATCTAAATATCTAATATCAAAATATCAATAAGAGCACTCATTTAACAGATCGGCTGCTGCCATTGACTATCAGAGGCGTCCAATGAACCTGAATTCTCTCTGGGAGAACTTGCAATGTTGAAATACCGTATTTTCACGCCTATTTGGCGCATCGTTTCTTACGCCGCAGTGTCAGTAACGAGTGCTATTTCTGTATTTTGGACACACAAAGCACGCACCATTTCATTAGACGCATATATATTATATATTTCATATGGATTAAGATCGAAACGCAATAGCGCTGGCTACCGGAAGCAGCTTATTTCCGGGTTCCGGTGCGCAGTGACTGCTGGGAAATATAGTTCTTGGGCGCTACACCCACACGCTAAAAACACGCTTTGAAAAGGCAACGGAAGCAAAACTGAGTTCGGTAGTGCTTTATTTGGACATTTTACAATTTACTCAAGTCATCATCACCTTCAAATCCCTCAAACTCCTCATCTTCTGTGTCAGAAATAAACAATTGCCCGAACGAGCCTTCCAAATAGTCGGGTGCCCCCCTCTCTTCATTTTCAGAGTCACCGTAATTTCCATGTGGCTCCTTAGAAATTATGCCGGCTTTGGCAAAAGCTCGAACAACTGTGCAAGCAGACACGTTCGCCCAGGCGGCAACGATCCATTGACAAATCGTAGCGTAAGAAGCCCGGCGCTGCCTGCCACTTTCTGTGAAGCTGTGTTCGCCAGCGATCATCCACTGCTCCCACGGCACTCGTAACTTTGATTTGAAAGCCCGGTTGATGCCGATGTCCAGCGGCTGTAATTCTTTGGTCAAGCCTCCGGGAATGACGGCAAAGTCTGAGTTCATTTTCATGATCTGGTTTTTAACCGTTACTGTGAGATGAGCACGCATGGAGTCGGAAATCAAAACAGACGGCGAGCCGTCATATACGTCACGAGCGCTGCCGAGACTGGTTACGTGACGTATACTCAGAGCTTGCCGTCATTCCCGGAGGCTTGACCAAAGAATTACAGCCGCTGGACATCGGCATCAACCGGGCTTTCAAATCAAAGTTACGAGCGGCGTGGGAGCAGTGGATGATCGCTGGCGAACACAGCTTCACGAAAAGTGGCAGGCAGCACCGGGCTTCTTACGCTACGATTTGTCAATGGATCGTTGCCGCCTGGGCGAACGTGTCTGCTTGCACGGTTGTTCGAGCTTTTGCCAAAGCCGGCATAATTTCTAAGGAGCCACATGGAAATTACGGTGACCCTGATAACGAAGAGAGGGGGGGACCCGGCTATTTGGAAGGCTCGTTTGGGTAATTGTTTAATTCTGACACAGAAGATGAAGAGTTTGAGGGATTTGAAGGTGATGACTTGAGTAAATTGTAAAATGTCTAAATAAAGTACAACCGAACTCAGTTTTGCTTCCATTGCCTTTTTAAAACATGTTTTTAGCATGTGGGTGTAGCGAGGAAGAACTATATTTCCCAGCAGTCACTGCGCACCGGAACCCGGAAATAAACTGCTTCCGGTAGCCAGCGCTATCGCCAGCCGCTCGGCGCCCCCGCGAGCGCTCCCGCTCGGCGCCGCTTGGTGGCGCTCGGCGCTCACAAAGGGCGCTCTGCATTATAAGGCGCCCTGTCTATTTTGGAGAATTTTTTTGACTTTTTTTGACTTTTATGCGCGCCTTATAGGCGTGAAAATACGGTACTTTAGATCACGTCTCAAACTGATTCCACCGAGGGCCGCAGTGGGTCCTTGTTCCAACCGATCCAGTGCCCACATTTTAACCAATCAGGTGTCTTCTAAAATAAGTAGCACCTGACTTTAATTAACTGATTACACTTGCAAAAGGTATCCTCTTGTTGAGTTGGAATGAAAACCTGCACCCACTGCGGCCCTTTGAGGACCGGTTTGACACCCCTGCTTTAGATGGTCATTTTTATCAAAGAAATAAAAGTCTTAGTATACTTTTAGCCTGGAACTTTGACATTAAAATAAAAGGCAATACGTAAAATTAATTTATTAAAAAGAAGACAAAGCAAATTCACAGATGGTGTTTTTATTGAAGCAGTAAAACTTACAAATTCTGTACAAAAATTACAAATACAAACTTTTACAGATGGGAGTTTTTATTAAAAAACCGTAAAACTTACAAATTATATGCAATGGCTTGCAGGTACTCTACATTGTTCGCGAATCGATCCGGGTTTTCACAGTCCTCCGAGAGCTTTTTAACCACTCATTAACAGCTGCGTATTTCTTTTTGGTGTGTCTGGGCATAATACCGCATGAAGCCTGTTGTATTGTTATTTCCCAGTCATTCTGCTCTAATTGGAGTTTGTGTATAAGACGACATAAATTTGGATGGGCGACTGACATTCTACGTTGAAATGTGCGGTGCCAACCTTCAGCTGAATTATTTGTGCGTGGTATTCCCAGCAATGTCTTTTCTCTCAGAATATAATATTGAGAGCTGGTTTCAACAGTATTTAGATATTAAACTCTCCCTCATGAATATAATTTTGAGAGCTGGTTTGAATCACATGAATATAATTTTGAGAGCTGGTTTCAACAGTAGAAAGTTAGATATTAAACTCTCTCATGAATCACATGAATATAATTTAGAGAGCTGGTTTCAACAGTAGAGATTTAGATATTAAACTCTCTCTCATGAATCACATGAATATAATTTTGAGAGCTGGTTTCAACAGTAGAGATTTAGATATTAAACTCTCTCTCATGAATCACATGAATATAATTTTGAGAGCTGGTTTCAACAGTATTTAGATATTAAACTCTCTCTCATGAATATAATTTTGAGAGCTGGTTTCAACAGTAGATATTTAGATATTAAACTCTCTCTCTCATGAATCACATGAATATCATTTTGAGAGCTGGTTTCAACAGTAGATATTAAGATATTAAACTCTCTCTCATGAATCACATGAATATAATTTTGAGAGCTGGTTTCAACAGTAGATATTAAGATATTAAACTCTCTCTCATGAAAATAATTTTGAGAGCTGGTTTCAACAGTAGCTATTTAGATATTAAACTCTCGCTCATGAATCACATGAATAAAATTTTGAGAGCTGGTTTCAACAGTATTTAGATGTTAAACTCTCTCATGAATATAATTTTGAGAGCTGGTTTCAACAGCAGATATTTAGATATTAAACTCTCTCTCTCTGTCATAATACAGTATTTAGATATTAAACTCAATACAGTATTTAGATATTAAACTCAATACAGTATTTAGATATTAAACTCAATACAGTATTTAGATATTAAACTCTCCCTCTCTCTGTCATAATTTGAACCTTTTCTACCAAAAGTCCGGGCGACTAAACGTCCGGGCGACCAAACGTCCGGGCGACCAAACGTCCGGGCGACCAAACGTCCGGGCGACCAAACGTCCGGGCGACCAAACGTCCGGGCGACCAAACGTCCGGGCGACCAAACGTCCGGGCGACCAAACGTCCGGGCGACCAAACGTCCGGGCGACCAAACGTCCGGGCGACCAAACGTCCGGGCGACCAAACGTCCGGGCGACCAAACGTCCGGGCGACCAAACGTCCGGGCGACCAAACGTCCGGGCGACCAAACGTCCGGGCGACCAAACGTCCGGGCGACCAAACGTCCGGCGACCAAACGTCCGGCGACCAAACGTCCGGTCACAGTACTGGCTTCAGCAGGGGGACACGTCTGGCAATGCAGGATTTGAGTCCCTGGCGGCGCATTGTGTTACTGATAGTAGCCTTTGTTACCGTGGTCCCAGCTCTATGTCGGTCATTCACTAGGTCCCCCCGTGTGGTTCTGGGATTTTTGCTCACCGTTCTTGTTATCATTTTGACGCCACGGGGTGAGATCTTGCATGGAGCCCCAGATCGAGGGAGATTATCAGTGGTCTTGTATGTCTTTCATTTTCTAATAATTGCTCCTACAGTTGATTTCTTTCGTTTTACCTATTGCAGATTCAGTCTTCCCAGCCTGGTGAAGGTCTACAATTTTGTCTCTGGTGTCCTTCGATAGCTCTTTGGTCTTGGCCATAGTGGAGTTTGGAGTGTGAGAGACTGAGGTTGTGGACAGGTGTCTTTTATACTGATGAGTTAAAACAGATGCTATTAATACAGGTAACGAGTGGCGACCTCGTTAGAAGAAGGTAGACCTCTTTGACAGCTAGAAATCTTGCTTTTTTGTAGGTGACCTAATACTTATTCTCCACTCTAATTTGGAAATAAATTCTTTAAAAATCAAACAATGTGATCTTCTGTTTTTTTCCACATTGTCTCTCGTGGTTGAGGTTTACCCATGTTGACAATTACAGGGCTCTCTAATCTTTTCAAGTAGGAGAACTTGCACAATTGGTGGTTGACTAAATACTTATTTACCCCACTGTATCCCAAGAGCCAGTTTTTGCAGCTGAGATCAGACCACCGAGGACCCTTGTTTTGTTGTTGCTGCCACCCAACTGTATTCACATCTGACCTCTTTGGCCACTAAAACAATTGATTAGCCCATAAAAAAGGGGAACCCACGCAGCCTCTTTGGGCTATCAAATCACAACAAATGTAATATGAGGATCTAAAAACATTAAGAAGGATCCTGAGTCATAAAAATTTGAATCACAATTCATTGTGAACTAGGCCTTGAGCCCCACTGGTACATACTAAACCATTGCCTTAACCCGAGGCCTTAAACTAGAATCTTCAAACCAGGCTTAATGACCTTCAGCTGGCCATCTTATTCCATCGCTATACGCTACTTGCAAAAAAGCCCTCGTCATCTGCACCCCACAATGGAGGCTCAAAGAGGCTTCCTGACGTTTAGGTCTTCATCTGTTTTGACTTTTATGAATGTGTTTTGGTACACATGTACTAGGCTTAAGACTCAACTCACATGCATGCACATATAAACACACTCAGATATCTCAATTGTGTAATCCATCACTCCCTTTAGAGCAGGGGTCGGGAACCTTTTTGGCGAAGAGAGCCATAAACAATTCATATTTTCAAACATTATTCCTTGGGAGCCATACTCATAATTTAAAAGTAAAAATACATGAAAATGTGCATTTATTAATAATTTCACCACTTTGAAAGTAAAAAAAGTATCTGAATTATTTTAAGAATATTTTTTTACTGTTGCTAATCAATGAGTATCAATGAGCGTAAGCATGCAGAAGAGTATAATGAAGAAAAAATATGATTAAAAAGGCGCTAGAAATAGTGTCGGCGCCACAGTGTGACGCTCTCATTGGTGTGTTTGGGGCTTAGGTGGTCTCTCACCAGCGGTTCCCATATTTTACCACACAGGTTAGCAGAGAGCCATATACACCCATCAAAAGAGCCACATATGGCTCCCGAGCCATAGGTTCCCTACCCCTGCTTTAGAGTTTACACTGTCCATGTAATTAGGGCGACCGACTGTAATAAAGGGAGAAAAAAGAAGTGTAAGGTCAGAACGGAGTTGGGGATCTGTCCCCACCGGTCGTTTGTGTGTATGTTTTTGTGAATGTCTAATGTCAAACTTGAAAGCATGTTAAAGGTACTTTGGTCAAGTTTAAAACTGATGCCATGTTCTTTTCATGTTGTTTTTGACACAAAACAGGTTGTTTTCTCTTTGTCATTTGGTCGAGTCACAACCTGTAAACATTCTAATGCCAATAAGTGCTGAAAACACAGTGGTGCTAAGAGCTGCTGAAATGTTTACTTTTCGATTAGTTCGCACCTCCAGGGCTACTCAGTCCTTTTCTTTAACTTGCAAAAAGACGAGTGTCTTCTTTCTGCAAACAGCTTTTAATGAAATATAAAAACAAAATCCACACACCAAAATGCTAAGTGTGTGAGTTTGGAAAACATTGACAAAGTAAGTAAGTATCAAATTGAACTATGTGTCCAGTGTAAAAAAATATAATTATGTCAATTTTCTTCATCAAATGAGTCCAGACTACCGTATTTGCGAGTGTATGTTCTGTTTTGTGTCAATACATAGGGCACTTCGGGCGAAAATTGCAAATCCAGAAATCCTACTCCAGAAAAGTTACACCAGCATAGAAAACGTTGAGATTAATCTTTGAATTAAGAATCTTAGCAAATCATTTTGAATATATATTTCCTAAAATAATGGGAAATTATTTAAAATTAAACTAGAAGTAAAAATGTGTTCCATGGCATTTTCAGGTATTGTTCTCTAAGCCTTTAAACGCAATGATAAAATAAAAAATATAAAAAATTGGCAGCACATTGTAGTACGTACTTGTATTTAGAAATATGTCCAGGGGGGGGCAGTACATGCCCTTGTTATTCCTAAATGAATGTTATCTGTAACAGGCCGTATATGGCCCGCGGGCCGAGGTTGAAAAACATGTACACACACGATGCGGGGGCGGGGCGAGCGCGCGAATCCCGTTTCGGCGAAACGTCCGTTCGGCGAACTGTCCGTCGGCTAAACGTCCGTCGGCCAAACGTCTTTCAGCGAATCGTCCGGTCACGTATGCTAGCGAGTTGTTTTTATCGTTTTTCTTTTACTATGCTAACGTACGCTATACTAGCTGTGCTCGTGTATGTTATGCTAGCGGTACTCGAACGAGTCGCCGAAAGACGTCTCGCCGACGGACGTTTGGCCGACGGACAGTTCGCTGAACGGACGTTTCGCCGAAACGGGATTCGCGCGCTCGCCCCACCCCCGGATCGTGTGTGTACATGTTTTTCACCCTCGGCCCGCGGGCCATATACGGCCCGTTACAGATAACATTCATTTAGGAATAACAAGGGCATGTACTGCCCCCCACTGGACATATTTCTAAATACAAGTATGTACTACAATAGGCTGCCAATTTTGTATATTTTTTATTTTATCCTTGCGTTTAAAATAGTAGCCATTTGGAGATCACGCAGAACAGTACGTGACAGATGAAATAGAGAAAATAAAGTAGTAGTAACAGTAAGTACTACTGTAATGAAATTGTAAATCCAGAAATCCTACTCCAGAAAAGTTACACCAGCATAGAAAGCGTTGAGATTAATCTTTGAATTAAGGTTCTCAGCAAATCATTTTGAATATATATTTTCTAAAATAATGGGAAATTATTTAAAATTAAACTAGAAGTAAAAATGTGACAAAAATATCCTCTCCTGCTGTAGTCCCTTTGAGACTTTGGAGGGCTGCCAGATCCTCGCATTTCTCAAAGTTTGCGCTAACTCCACGAATAAAATAGAGCAGTTGCGCTGTGTCTTGCACGTCCGTGCTTTCATCCAGTGCTAATGAAAAAAAGTCAAATTCTTTCGTCTTCTGCTGCAGCTGGGCATATACATTACTCCCGATTTCTTCAACGCGTCTGGTGATTGTACTCGCCGACAGACTTACAGCATTAAATGCATCTTTCTTCTCGGGACACACCTCCTCCGCGACAGCATCCATACATTTCTTAACAAACTCTCCGTCAGTGAAAGGCTTACCGCTGCTTGCTATCAGTTTAGCAACTCGAAAGCTGGCCCGAACGGATGCCTGGTTCAGCTGAGCTTGCCGTACAAATGTATTCTGCAGAGATAGTAGTTCACTTTTTCACTTTGAGTTTGTCTTCTCGTATTTGGCCTTGCAAGCTATCGTACTTGACTTTGTGACGGGATTCATAGTGTCGGCGAAGATTGTATTCTTTGAATACCGCCACCGTCTCTAGACAGATGAGACAAACAGCCTTTTCTTTGCATTGAACAAAAAATAATCGTTTGTCCACTCCAGGTTAAATACCCTGCATTCTGAATCAATTTTTCTCTTACCTAACTTTTTCGCCATTATTCCGTTCTCTCTTTGACAGGGCGGGGCCTAGGATATTTTTTTGGGGAAAAAAAAAAATCTGGATTTTTTTTTTATTTTTCCAAATAGGAAATAAATCCGATAGCATCTCTGGTATTGTTCAGAGGGCCGGGCCAAATGTGCTGACGGCCCGTATCCAGCCCGCAGGCCGTAGTTTGGTGACCCCTGCTCTAAGCCCTCTAGTCTGTCCAAGGCACTTAGAATTTCACATAAGTCTTCTAGTGTTGTTTTTTCTCAGTGTCAGACATCAATCCCCAGCTTTGATAAATTACATTGCGTGTCCAAATAGCTACTACTTTAAACGCAATGATAAAATAAAAATAATAAAAAAATGGCAGCACATTGTAGTATGTACTTGTATTTAGAAATATGTCCAGCGGGGGGCAGTACATGCCCTTGTTATTCCTAAATGAATGTTATCTGTAATGGGCTGTATATGGCCCGCGGGCCGAGGTTGAAAAACATGTACAGACACGATCCGGGGGCGGGGCGAGCGCGCGAAACATCCGTTCGGCGAACTGTCCGTCGGCCAAACGTACGTCGGCCAAACGTCTTTCAGCGAATCGTCCGGTCACGTATGCTAGCGAGTTTTTTTTCGTTTTTCTTTTACTATGCTAACGTACGCTATACTAGCTATGCTCGTGTATGTTATGCTAGCGGTACTCGGACAATTCGCTGAAAGACGTCTCGCCGACTGACGTTTGGCCGACGGACAGTTCGCCGAACGGACGTTTCGCCGAAACGGGATTTGCGCGCTCGCCCCGCCCCCGCATCGTGTGTGTACATGTTTTTCATCCTCGGCCCGTGGGCCATATACGGCCCGTTACAGATAACATTCATTTAGGAATAACAAGGGCATGTACTGCCCCCCACTGGACATATTTCTAACAAGTATGTACTACAATAGGCTGCCAATTTTGTATATTTTTTATTTTATGCTAGTGTTTAAAGTAGTAGCCATTTGGAGATCACGCAGAACAGTACGTGACAGAAGAAATAGAGAAATTAAAGTAGTAGTAACAGTAAGTACTACTGTAATGAAATTGTAAATCCAGAAATCCTACTCCAGAAAAGTTACACCAGCATAGAAAACGTTGAGATTAATCTTTGAATTAAGGTTCTCAGCAAATTATTTTGAATATATATTTTCTAAAATAATGGGAAATTATTTAAAATTAAACTAGAAGTAAAAATGTGTTCCATGGCATTTTCAGGTATTCTCTAAGCCCTCTAGTCTGTCCAAGGCACTTAGAATTTCACATAAGTCTTCTAGTGTTGTTTTTTCTCAGTGTCAGACATCAATCCCCAGCTTTGATAAATTACATTGCGTGTCCAAATAGCTACTACTTTAAACGCAAGGATAAAATAAAAAATGTAAAAAATTGGCAGCACATTGTAGTACGTACTTGTATTTAGAAATATGTCCAGCGGGGGGCAGTACATGCCCTTCTTATTCCTAAATGAATGTTATCTGTAACGGGCTGTATATGGCCCGCGGGCCAAGGTTGAAAAACATGTACACACACGATCCAGGAGCGGGGCGAGCGCGCGAATCCCGTTTCGGCGAAATGTCCGTTCGGCGATCTGTCCGTCGGCCAAACGTCGGTCGGCCAAACGTCTTTCGGCAAATCATCCGGTCACGTATGATAGAAAGTTGTTTTTATCGTTTTTCTTTTTTAAAGACAGCCTCCCTTTGGAGGTGTTCCGGACACATCCCACCGGGAGGAGGCCACGGGGCCGACCTCGGACACGCTGGGGAGACTGCGTCTCTCGGCTGGCCCGTGAACGCCTTGGGATCCTCCCGGAAGAGCTGGATGAAGTGGCTGGGGAGAGGGAAGTCTGGGCTTCCCTGTTGAAGCTGCTGCCCCCGCAACCTGACTTCGGATAAAGCGGAAGATGAGATAAGGGAGAGACAAAAACATGTTTACTTTTGTGCTGTCACTTAATTTTTTTTAAGCGCCCATTTTGGAAGAGTACCAAAGTTCCAATTTAAATGCTTAAAAATGAAGACCATCGCTACGGCTTCCACATCTTTGTTCCGCATTTGATTCAACAGCACTTTAAACCGGATGAATTCGGTAACACAAGTGCATTGTGAATCTTCCGGGTTACAAGTTCCGATAAATGATTTGTCTTGTGCAACTTCAATCGATTCGGAATTGATTGCATAGCCTCTATCGCTTTAACATTTTCGTTTTCATTTTTTTCATAAGGGAAGCAAGTATTATTATTAAGGCTGACTAAACCACGTCTTTTGATTTGAAACAAATCCTATCATTTCCAGAGTTGTTCTAAAGGAAGTAGGAGTACTACACAGCACTGGTAAGTCTTATCAATATGCCTGCTTGGGATAAGCACAAAATGGATGGCAATTTGCATGGAAATTCTAATAAGAAACCCAGACACTCGCAGATGTTTATTGGTTCCTATTCAATGAAATATTCCATGTTTAAGGCGGCTTCAAAAGGACCGAAATTTGCACAACATGTAAGTGCGACTTCAGCGTGACGCATGATGGAGTTACTGACTGTAAAATGCACGTAGAAGGACACAAACACCAAGATACACTTATTTTCATTATGCTGTACTTTTTCAATAGTTTGCAAAAACACAATATTTCAATTAATGTAAGTACATGATAATAACAGTTGTATTTAAATTGTCCTACGTTATTGTTTTTTTACATTTTATATCGATTTTGGGTGAATCGGATTCACTTCGGACAAACTACGGAAAGGGACAAGGGTAATCCTGAAATGGGGTTGACAGAGGTTGGAAGCTCTGCAAGTGTAATCAGTTGGTTGCATTCACGTCTTGCTTGTTTCAGCAGAAACCCCGGTGCCTCTATGTTTGATCTATCCAAACAAAAAGCTGCACCCACAGTGGCCTTTGAGGACCAGTTTGGACACCCAATCAGTATTTCCTAAAAGTGACGCACAAAATGAAATTCAAACATTTTACATTAAATGTAACTATTAATAAAAAGGTGGCAATTAATGAAAAATCCACCCTAGTATGAAACGTGTGCCATGCAATGATCACAAGATGTGGAAGGTCAGCTACAACACATCATTTTAAGTAGAACGTGTTATAGTCTAAAAAAAACAGTTCCCAACTGGATAATCAAACAAAATGTGCTACCAGAAAGTGTTTGTAAAGACAAGATGACCACCTGGTCATCAAAGAAACCAAATATGGTTAATGAAGTGATTTTGACCTGACAAATGTAGACATTTCTAATCGAGCAGCATTGTTTGTTGCTCTTCAGTGAACGTTGGCCCGTTTTTCTACTCAGGCGTACTGTGCAAAGCTACAATTTTAGCAGACCAATGTGCTGTAGAGTAAATGTCACATAGCTTTCGGGATGTTGTGAAGGTAGACGTTTACACCAGTATCCAAAACCCTTAAGTATGATTTTACCTAGGATGAGCAGCTTGAAGGGTTTCAATCTGCCGCTGTCTTTGTTGTTGAAGATTGTTGAGTGGAGCTTGAGGTCCCGAACCCTTTGAGGCGGGGAAAAGCCAGTTCATTCTTTTGACACAAATGATAACTGAATTAGAAAATAAAATAGAATCTAAAGGAGTGACGCAAACTAAGCTGAAGAATCGAACACCATAGGCTAAGTGGAGCTTCGTGTTGCTAACCCCTTAGCTAGGAATGACGTTGTCGACTCTCTTTGTCCGCGTGTACGCGTTTGTAGCTAAATTAGAATCAGACAGCAGTGTGTTGTGTCGGATTAAATGTACCCCGTCGGGCTTTTTCGTGTAATGACTGTTCTTTTGGTCAGTAATGAAATATAAGCGAGACAATTCGAGCAACAGAAAAACAACATTTGACGCCAAGTCACTTTCCTATGTAAACATTGGTACTGAGCAAGTCTGGTGTGTGTACACTATCTCCTCAGGGCCCTGCGCCTTCTGATGACGTCACAGCAACGGTCGATTTTTGTTTGTTTTTATGTACAGTAATCCCTCGAATTTCGCGGATAATGTAGACTAGACATGACCTCAATATCTCGACGTAGAAAGACCCCGATTATTGCTACCATAACATATGTTATCGCACCTATACAAAAACACAAGTACATTATCAAGAAGTGTATTTTTTAAATCTCATTTGTCATCTCATTTTATTCCACTTTATCCAAAGTCGGGTCGCAGGGGCAGCAGCTTCAGCAGGGAAGCCCAGACTTCCCTCTCCCCAGCAACTTCATCCAGCTCTTCCGGGAGTATCCCAAAGAGTTCCCGGGCCATCCAGGAGACATAGTCTCCCCAGCGTGTCCGAGGTCGGCCCAGTGGCCTCCTCTCGGTGGGACGTGCCCGGAACACCTCCCGAGGGAGGCGTCCAGGGGGAATCCTGATCAGATGCCCGAACCAACTCATCTGGTTCCTCTCGATAAGGAGGAGCAGCGGCCCTATTCCGAGCCCCTCCCGGATGACCAAGCTTCTCACTTTATCTCTAAGGGAGAGTCCGGACATCCTGCGGAGTAAACTCATTTCAGCCGCTTGTATCCGGGATCTCATTCTTTCGGTCACGACCCACAGCTCGTGACCATAGATGAGGGTGGGAACGTAGACCGACCGGTAAATGGAGAGCTTCGCCTTTTGGCTCAGCTCCTTCCTCACCACGACGGACCGGTGCAGAGTCCGCATCACTGCACCGATCCGCCTGTCGATCTCCCACTCCAAGAGAGACGGACACTTGGTCGACGGACAGTTCGTCGACTGGACGTTTCATCGAACGGACGTTTGGTCGACGGACAATTCGTCGCCGGATTTGCTCGCTCTCAAAATTATAATCATGAGAGACAGAGTGAGAGAGAGAGAGAGTTTACTGTTGAAAGCGATCAACCAGGTAATCTCTCGCTCTCAAAATTATAATCATGAGAGAGAGAGTTTGTCATTGATTGCCTTGACAATATCAGAGCATTAATATCTAAATATCTAATTTCAAAATTATCAATAAGTTGTGTATTACTGGCGTTGTGTGTACATGTTTTTCAAACTACGTCTTTTTAATCCGGCCCGCCGACGTTGTTCAAATTACAGTGGTACCTCGACCTACGATCAGCTCGTGGTACGACATGCTCGTGGTACGACGAAAATTTCGATCGAATAATTCGCCCGCGATATGATCAAAATTTCGAGATGCGACCAAGCCAGGTGGCCATGACATGAGAGGCTGTTTATCATTGTAGCGCACTGTCTTTTTTTGGCCACATCTCTTTCGTGTATAACAGATATCTACGAGCACTGAACGATTTATTCAGCCGAGTTTCGACCAGGAAACGCACAACACGCATGCACGGGCAAAAAGAGGGCTTTCTGGGTAATGAAGTATACTCGTGCACACAACACCGCCCAATTTTAGTTATATTAAACACATTTTATTACTATTAAACCACTAGTTATGTGTTACTTTGTTAATAGATGGCGAATTAGAAGAAATAAAACATTTTTTCCAATCCAATATCCTGTTTTTGGTGTTTTTTCAGAGGGTTGGAACGAATTAAATTGTTTTTTAGTTCATTTCAATGGGAAACGTCCGCTCGAGTTACGAAAAGCTCGACATACGATCTCAGTCCCGGAACGGATTGAGATCGTATGTCGAGGTACCACTGTATAGTAAAAATCAATTACCTCATTCATTTCCCTTTGCCCTGCAATACCCTCGTTTCCCCGATAGATGACGCACTAGTCTAGACCTTTGTTGGAGTGTAACTTGGAGAACAACATGCCGCTCATGACTCTCAATTTAAAGACTGCTTTTTTCTTACATTTCAATCCCCAGGTTTGATAAATTACATTGGGTGTCCAAATGCTCCTGGCCCGCCCCTCTGTCAAATTTTAGTATCCATTCTGGCCCGCAAGTCAAAAAGTTTGCCCACCCCTGGTATAGACAAACCTGCCTCTTTTATACTATTATTGTCCCAAATTAAACACATTATAAATAAGCTGCCATTGACGGCGGTAGATGTCCGATTCATGTTGACTGAGGTGCAGATGCTATTTCTGTTATTAGCGCTCCATCTAGTGGATATATAATGCAACAGTCAACATGAATCAGACGTCTACCGCCGTCAATGGCAGCCGGACGTCCGGGTACCGATCTTGCTATGGGATAATGATTTTTTTTATAGCAAAAAGAAAAATCCAGAGATGACCAGGAGTGAAAAACATTGTACTATTTTGAAGTGGTGTTCATTGAGCCTTATTTAACTCAGATTAATCTCTGGAAGAAACTCAAGTTTGCTCATATAAAATTGGTAAACACTGAATAAATTGAATAACTTGGTTAAAAGTCACAATGAATGACTTCCTGTATTGTTTTTTTAATTTTGTTTTCTTCTATAAAAATAAGAGAGACAATTCTATTTCCCAGAGTTGTACCTGTAATAGAATTACAGACTACTTTAGAGGGATAACCTGCATGGTTGATGGCTGCCAAATAAGTGTAAGAGTGCTCTATAATCGTTAGACGTCCGATTCATGTTGACGGTGAGGATTTTTCTTTATGCTATAAAAAAACTCATTATCCCATAGCAAGATCGGTACCCGGACGTCCGGCTGCTATTGACGGCGGTAGACGTCCGAAAAATGCTCACCAATGCGGAGGAAGCCCCTTTGCATTGTCCTTGTGAAAAACTTGTGCAAGATCATGATAACAGTCCGGTACCGTGGCCGGATCTGGGGAGTTTGGCCTTGGATGAGGCCTTATGGGTACATGGGCCGACTGGAGACACTTGGTGTGGCAGGCCGGACTCCAGGCTGTCACCTTGGGGCTTGACCAGTCGATGACTGGATTGTGTTCCCTGAGCCAAGGGAAGCCAGGCACTATGGGGCTCTCATCTGCCCCGCAGTCGACCAGTGCGGCGGTCTCGTGCATATGGCCGTTCCAGGAGAGAAAGGCCGGCAGGGGAAGACGATGGTGGGATCCCCCAGTGATGAGACTCACCAACACCTCCCTCTCTCTTTTTGAGCACTCCTTAACTGCTCGTACGGGACACACACGTTCGAGACGACCGCTCTTGCTGCAGTAAAGCACAAGACCGAGCGAAGACCCACGAGATCGTTTCTCCTCAGAAAGCCTACAGCGACCCAGTTGCATGGGCTCTGATGTCATCTTGGGGGGCGGGGTTACCACAGCTGGAGGAGACCTCAGCAATGGCCCCTGTAGCTCGCATGTGGGATCTACATGCGAGCTTTCACAAAACAGTCTTTGGCGTTCTCAGAACCGACCGTATATTTTTATGGCCATACTCACGAGCGCATTGAGGGGGCTGGACTCGTCTTGGCATGCAAACTCGTCCTTCAGTGACTTACTTAGGGCACCAAGAAATACTTCCTGGAGGGAAACATCGTTGACCATTTTCTCAGGGGTGAGGGTCCGGAACTTGGCTGAATATTCTGCTATGGTTTGGATGTCCTGGCGGAGAGAAATCAAGCGCCTCGCTGCGTCCCTGCCGTGGACTGGGTGATCAGATTATTTTCGCATTTCTGCTGTGAAGTCGGCATACGAAGAAACAATATTTGAACCTCTCTCCCACTTGGCGCTGGCCCAGGACAGAGCTTCACCGCAAAGACAGCCAATGAGATAGGCGATAATTGCTCAGTCCATGCAGAATGTGAGGCTCTGCTGGTCAAACACCAGGCTTCACTGGACGAGGAAAGCCTGACATGCGCCAAGGTCGCCATAATGCCGGGAGGGAAGTGGGTGGTGCACCGCGACTATGGGTTCGCTGAGCAGCGGCGACGGGGTTAGCGTGTGAGCTGGCGAGAGACTGAGTGACTAACTGAGTTAGTGACTGACTGAGTGATTGACTGACTGACTGACTGACTGACTGAGTTAGTGACTGACTGAGTGAGTGACTGAGTGACTAAGTGAGTGATTAAGTAAGTAACGGAGTGACTAACGGAGCGATTGACTGAGTGAGTGATTAAGTGAGTAACGGAGTGACTAACGGAGCGATTGACTGAGTGAGTGATTAAGTGACTGAATGACGGCCTGAGTGACTTTGTGACTGAGTGAGTGACGGAATCAGTGACTGAATTTGTGACTGACTGACTGACTGTCAACTGCTGACTGAGTGACTGACTGATTGAGTGTCTTAGTGAATGCCTGTTTGAATGAGTGACTGACTGAGTTAGTTACTGAGTGACCTGACTGAGTGAATGACTAAATTACTGACAGAGAGATTGAGTGACTAAGTGAGTGAGTGACTGAGTGACTGACTGATTGACTGAGTGTCTTAGTGAATGCCTGTTTGAATGAGTGACTGACTGAGTGACCTGACTGAGTGAATGACTGAATTACTGACAAAGAGACTGAGTGACTAAGTGAGTGACTGACTGAGTGACGGAGTGAGTGACTGACTGAGTGACGGAGTGAGTGACTGACTGAGTGACTCAGTGAGTGAATGAGTTACTGACTAAATCACTGAGTGACTGAGTGACTGAACGAGTCAGTGACTGAGTGAGTAACTGAGAGACTGAGTGACTGAATGAGTCAGTGACTGAGTGACTAACTGATTTACGGACTGAGAGACTGAGTGACTGAATGAGACAGTGACTGAGTGACTGACTGATTTACGGACTGAGTGACTGACTGATTTACGGACTGAGTGACTGACTGATTTACGGACTGAGTGACTGAATGTGTGAATGACTAAGTAACTGACTGATTTACGGACTGAGTGAATGCCTGTATGAATGAGTGAACGACTGAATTACTGACAGAGAGACTGAGTGACTGAGTGAGTGAGTGGCTGAGTGAGTCAGTCAATCAATCAGTGAGTGAGTCACTCAGTAAGTAAGGGAGTGAAAGACAGTCAGCGAGTGAGTAAGTGAGTGAGGGAGTGAGGGAGTGCGATTGAGTCAGTTAGTCAATCAATCAGTGAGCGAGTAAGTCAGTGAGTGAGTCACTCAGTAAGTAAGGGAGTGAAAGAATGAGTAAGTGAGGAAGGGAGTGAGTGAGTTACTCAGTTAGTAAGGGAGTGTGACACAGTCAGTGAGTGAGTGAGTGAGTGAGTAAGTCAGTCAGTCAGGCATTCAGTCAGTCAGTCAATCAATCAATCAGTGAGTGAGTCAGTGAGTGAGGGAGCGAGGGAGTTAGTGAGTCAGTCAGTCAGTCAGTCAATCAATCAGTGAGGGAGTTAGTGAGGGAGTTAGTGAGGGAGTTAGTGAGGGAGTTAGTGAGGTAGTTAGTGAGGGAGTTACTGAGGGAGTTAGTGAGGGAGTTAGTGAGGGAGTTAGTTGATAGATCTGAAAATACAACTTCAGGAACAGGTTAAGAAAGAGTGAGATCAATTTAAAGGAAATAGGTTTATTACCGGACTGCACGATGGGGAGAGAGCTCGAACAGCTGTGAACCGCTCACAGTCTGTTTTCCTTGCAACTCTCTCTCCGAATGAACAGTGGGTCAGTCTTTATATAGGAAAACAGGGTAATATTTCTAAGACAGCGATGTAGGAAAAAGTTTATGTAAACAAAACTTTAGGCTGATACAGTTAGATATTTGCAGGGCTAAGTTGTATGCAAACACGATATTTTTATAGCTCACACAAACTGCCGCAGCCTATCTTTCATTGCGCGATGCGAACAAACAATTGCAAACCGAGTTTTCCACATAGCACAATACAAGCAAACAAATGCAAGGCCAGCTAGTTGGCCTATCTTACATTCCACGATCTTAACAAACAAATGTCAAGCCAGTTTGGCCTGTCTATCTTACATTTGAGCAGTTGACTCAGTCAGTCAATCAATCAGTGAGTCAGTAAGTCAATGAGTGAGTCACTCAGTAAGTAAGGGAGTGAAAGACACAGTCAGCGAATGAGTTAGTGAGTAAGGGAGTGAGTGAGTTACTCAGTAAGTAAGGGAGTGAGTGACACAGTCAGTGAGTGAGTAAGTGAGTGAGTGAGTGAGTGAGTAAGTCAGTCAGTAAGTCAGTTAATCAATCAGTGAGTGAGTCAGTGAGTGAGTGAGGGAGTTAGTGAGGGAGTTAGTGAGGGAGTTATTGAGGGAGTTAGTGAGGGAGTTAGTGAGGGAGTTAGTGAGGGAGTTAGTGTCGGAGTTAGTGAGGGAGTTAGTGAGGGAGTTAGTGAGGGAGTTAGTGAGGGAGTTAGTGAGGGAGTTAGTGAGGGGGTTAGTGGGGGAGTTAGTGAGGGAGTTAGTGAGGGAGTTAGTGAGGGAGTTAGTGAGGTAGTTAGTGAGGTAGTTAGTGAGGGAGTTAGTGAGGGAGTTAGTGAGTCAGTCAATCAATCAGTGAGTGAGTGAATGAGTGATTGAGAGATAAAGTAAGTGAGTGCGTGAGTGAGTTAGTGAGGGAGTTAGTGAGGGAGTTAGTGAGGGAGTAAGTGAGGGAGTCAGTGAGGGAGTCAGTGAGGGAGTTAGTGAGGGAGTTAGTGAGGGAGTTAGTGAGGGAGTTAGTGAGGGAGTTAGTGAGGGAGTTAGTGAGGGAGTTAGTGAGGGAGTTAGTGAGGGAGTTAGTGAGGGAGTTAGTGAGGGAGTTAGTTAGGGAGTTATTGAGGGAGTTAGTGAGGGAGTTAGTGAGGGAGTTAGTGACCAGTGAGTGAGTGAGTGAATGAGTGAATGAGAGATTGAGTGAGTCAGTCAGTCAGAGTGAATGAGTGATTGGGAGATTGAGTACATGAGTGAGTGATTCAGTCAGTCAGTTAATCAATCAGTGAGTGAGTCAGTGAGTGAGTCATTGAATGAGTTAGTGAGGGAGTTAGTGAGTCAGTCAATCAATCAGTGAGTGAGTGAGTGAATGGATGAGTGAGTGAGTGAGTGATTGAGTGAATGAGTTAGTGAGGGAGTTAGTGTCGGAGTTAGTGAGGGAGTTAGTGAGAGAGTTAGTGAGGGAGTTAGTGAGGGAGTCGGTGAGGGAGTCAGTGAGGGAGTCAGTGAGGGAGTTAGTGAGGGAGTTAGTGAGGGAGTTAGTGAGGGAGTTAGTGAGGGAGTTATTGAGGGAGTTAGTGAGGGAGTTAGTGAGTGAGTTAGTGAGGGAGTTAGTGTCGGAGTTAGTGAGGGAGTTAGTGTCGGAGTTAGTGAGGGAGTTAGTGAGGGAGTTAGTGAGGGAGTTAGTGAGGGAGTTAGTGAGGGTGTTAGTGAGGGAGTTAGTGAGGGAGTTAGTGAGGGAGTTATTGAGGGAGTAAGTGAGGGAGTTAGTGTCGGAGTTAGTGAGGGAGTTAGTGAGGGAGTTAGTGAGGGAGTTAGTGAGGGAGCTAGTGAGGGAGTTAGTGAGGTAGTTAGTGAGGTAGTTAGTGAAGGAGTTAGTGAGGGAGTTAGTGAGTCAGTTAATCAATCAGTGAGTGAGTGATTGAGTGAATGAGTTAGTGAGGGAGTTAGTGAGGGAGTTAGTGAGGGAGTTAGTGAGGGAGTTAGTGAGGGAGTTATTGAGGGAGTTAGTGAGGGAGTTATTGAGGGAGTTATTGAGGGAGTTAGTGAGGGAGTTATTGAGGGAGTTAGTGAGGGAGTTAGTGAGGGAGTTAGTGAGGGAGTTAGTGAGGGAGTTAGTGAGGGAGTTAGTGAGGGAGTTAGTGAGGGAGTTAGTGAGGGAGTTAGTGAGGGAGTTAGTGAGGGAGTTATTGAGGGAGTTAGTGAGGGAGTTAGTGAGGAAGTTAGTGAGGGAGTTAGTGAGGGAGTTAGTGAGGGAGTTAGTGTCGGAGTTAGTGAGGGAGTTAGTGAGGGAGTTAGTGAGGGAGTTAGTGAGAGAGTTAGTGAGGGAGTTAGTGAGGGAGTTAGTGAGGGAGTCAGTGAGGGAGTTAGTGAGGGAGTCAGTGAGGGAGTTAGTGAGGGAGTTAGTGAGGGAGATAGTGAGGGAGTTAGTGAGGGAGTTAGTGAGGGAGTTAGTGAGGGAGTTAGTGAGGGAGTTAGTGAGGGAGTTAGTGAGGGAGTTATTGAGGGAGTTAGTGAGGGAGTTAGTGAGGGAGTTAGTGAGGGAGTTAGTGTCGGAGTTAGTGAGGGAGTTAGTGAGGGAGTTAGTGAGGGAGTTAGTGAGGGAGTTATTGAGGGAGTTAGTGAGGGAGTTAGTGAGGGAGTTATTGAGGGAGTTAGTGAGGGAGTTAGTGAGTGAGTTAGTGAGGGAGTTACTGTCGGAGTTAGTGAGGGAGTTAGTGTCGGAGTTAGTGAGGGAGTTAGTGAGGGAGTTAGTGAGGGAGTTAGTGAGGGAGTTAGTGAGGGTGTTAGTGAGGGAGTTAGTGAGGGAGTTAGTGAGGGAGTTATTGAGGGAGTAAGTGAGGGAGTTAGTGTCGGAGTTAGTGAGGGAGTTAGTGAGGGAGTTAGTGAGGGAGTTAGTGAGGGAGCTAGTGAGGGAGTTAGTGAGGTAGTTAGTGAGGTAGTTAGTGAGGGAGTTAGTGAGGGAGTTAGTGAGTCAGTTAATCAATCAGTGAGTGAGTGAGTGAATGGATGAGTGAGTGAGTGATTGAGTGAATGAGTTAGTGAGGGAGTTAGTGAGGGAGTTAGTGAGGGAGTTAGTGAGGGAGTTATTGAGGGAGTTAGTGAGGGAGTTATTGAGGGAGTTAGTGAGGGAGTTATTGAGGGAGTTAGTGAGGGAGTTAGTGAGGGAGTTAGTGAGGGAGTTAGTGTTGGAGTTAGTGAGGGAGTTAGTGAGGGAGTTAGTGAGGGAGTTAGTGAGGGAGTTAGTGAGGGAGTTAGTGAGGGAGTTAGTGAGGGAGTTAGTGAGGGAGTTAGTGAGGGAGTTAGTGTTGGAGTTAGTGAGGGAGTTAGTGAGGGAGTTAGTGAGGGAGTTAGTGAGAGAGTTAGTGAGGGAGTTAGTGAGGGAGTTAGTGAGGGAGTCAGTGAGGGAGTTAGTGAGGGAGTCAGTGAGGGAGTTAGTGAGGGAGTTATTGAGGGAGATAGTGAGGGAGTTAGTGAGGGAGTTAGTGAGGGAGTTAGTGAGGGAGTTAGTGAGGGAGTTAGTGAGGGAGTTAGTGAGGGAGTTATTGAGGGAGTTAGTGAGGGAGTTAGTGAGGGAGTTAGTGAGGGAGTTAGTGTCGGAGTTAGTGAGGGAGTTAGTGAGGGAGTTAGTGAGGGAGTTAGTGAGGGAGTTAGTGAGGGAGTTAGTGAGGGGGTTAGTGGGGGAGTTAGTGAGGGAGTTAGTGAGGTAGTTAGTGAGGTAGTTAGTGAGGGAGTTAGTGAGGGAGTTAGTGAGTCAGTCAATCAATCAGTGAGTGAGTGAGTGAGTGAATGAGTGATTGAGAGATAAAGTAAGTGAGTGCGTGAGTGAGTAAGTGAGGGAGTTAGTGAGGGAGTTAGTGAGGGAGTAAGTGAGGGAGTCAGTGAGGGAGTCAGTGAGGGAGTTAGTGAGGGAGTTAGTGAGGGAGTTAGTGAGGGAGTTAGTGAGGGAGTTAGTGAGGGAGTTAGTGAGGGAGTTAGTGAGGGAGTTAGTGAGGGAGTTAGTGAGGGAGTTAGTGAGGGAGTTAGTGAGGGAGTTAGTTAGGGAGTTATTGAGGGAGATAAAGAGGGAGTTAGTGAGGGAGTTAGTGTCGGAGTTAGTGAGGGAGTTAGTGAGGGAGTTAGTGAGGGAGTTAGTGAGGGAGTTAGTGAGGGAGTTAGTGAGGGAGTTAGTGAGGGAGCTAGTGTGGGAGTTAGTGAGGTAGTTAGTGAGGGAGTTAGTGAGGGAGTTTGTGAGTCAGTCAATCAATCAGTGAGTGAGTGAGTGAATGAGTGATTGAGAGATAAAGTAATTGAGTGAGTGAGTGAGTGAGTCAGTCAGTCAGTCAGTCAGTCAGTCAGTCAGTTAATCAACCAGTGAGTGAGTCAGTGAGTGATTCAGTGAGTGAGTCAGTGAATTAGTTAGTGAGGGAGTTAGTGAGTCAGTCAATCAATCAGTGAGTGAGTGAGTAAATGGATGAGTGAGTGAGTGCGTGATTGAGTGAATGAGTTAGTGAGGGAGTTAGTGTCGGAGTAAGTGAGGGAGTTAGTGAGAGAGTTAGTGAGGGAGTCAGTGAGGGAGTCAGTGAGGGAGTCAGTGAGGGAGTCAGTGAGGGAGTTAGTGAGGGAGTTAGTGAGGGAGTTAGTGAGGGAGTTAGTGAGGGAGTTAGTGAGGGGGTTAGTGAGGGAATTATTGAGGGAGTTAGTGAGGGAGTTAGTGAGGGAGTTAGTGAGGGAGTTATTGAGGGAGTTAGTGAGGGAGTTACTGAGGGAGTTAGTGAGGGAGTTAGTGTCGGAGTTAGTGAGGGAGTTAGTGAGGGAGTTAGTGAGGGAGTTAGTGAGGGAGTTAGTGAGGGAGTAAGTGAGGGAGTTAGTGAGGGAGTTAGTGAGGGAGTTAGTGAGGGAGTTAGTGAGGGAGTTAGTGAGGGAGTTAGTGAGGGAGTTAGTGAGGGAGTTAGTGTCGGAGTTAGTGAGGGAGTTAGTGAGGGAGTTAGTGAGGGAGTTAGTGAGGGAGTTAGTGAGGGAGTTAGTGAGGGAGTTAGTGAGGGAGTTAGTGAGGAAGTTAGTGAGGGAGTTAGTGAGGGAGTTAGTGAGGGAGTTAGTGAGGGAGTTAGTGAGGGAGTCAGTGAGGGAGTCAGTGAGGGAGTCAGTGAGGGAGTCAGTGAGGGAGTCAGTGAGGGAGTCAGTGAGGGAGTTAGTGAGGGAGTTAGTGAGGGAGTTAGTGAGGGAGTTAGTGAGGGAGTTAGTGAGGGAGTTAGTGAGGGAGTTAGTGAGGGAGTTAGTGAGGGAGTTAGTGAGGGAGTTAGTGAGGGAGTTAGTGAGGGATTTAGTGAGGGATTTAGTGAGGGAGTTAGTTCAGAGAGTTAGTGAGGGAGTTAGTAAGGGAGTTAGTGAGGGAGTTAGTGAGGGAGTTAGTGAGGGAGTTAGTGAGGGGAGTTAGTGAGGTAGTTAGTGAGGGAGTTAGTGAGGGAGTTAGTGAGGTAGTTAGTGAGGGAGTTAGTGAGGGAGTTAGTGAGGGAGTTAGTGAGGGAGTTAGTGAGGGAGTTAGTGAGGGAGTTAGTGAGGGAGTTAGTGAGGGAGTTAGTGAGTCAGTCAATCAATCAGTGAGTGAGTGAGTGAATGAGTGATTGAGAGATTAAGTAAGTGAGTGAGTGTGTGAGTCAGTCAGTCAGTCAGTTAATCAATCAGTGAGTTAGTCAGTGAGTGAAAGAGTGAATGAGTTAGTGAGGGAGTTAGTGAGTCAGTCAATCAATCAGTGAGTGAGTGAGTGAATGGATGAGTGAGTGAGTGAGTGAGGGAGGGAGTGAGGGAGGGAGTGAATGAGTTAGTGAGGGCTGTATTGAGTCAGTCAATCAATCAGTGAGTGAGTGAATGGATGAGTGACTGAGTGAGAGAGTTAGTGAGTTAGTTATTGAGTGAGTGAGTTACTCAGTGAGTGAAGGAGTGAGTGACACAGTCAGTGAGTGAGTGGATGAGTGACACAGACAGTGAGTGAGAGGGTGAGGGCTATTATCTCTTGATTTGTATCTAGGTTTATCTTGAACCCTTTTATATTTATGTTCTTGGTTTGTATCCGCAGGTGTGTTTCATTGGCCGAAGCAATGTGGGAAAGTCATCTCTTATTAAATGTCTATTTTCACTGAGTCCTCGTGTGGATGTCAGAATCTCCAAAACACCTGTGAGTATTCATAAAAAAATAAGCTGTGTGTGGATTAGTGTGTTTGTCCGTTAACATCAGACAAAATGGAGACAACACCGTACATCCAATTTGAATGTGGTTTTGAACAAACAATTGCAAATGTACAGCTCTACGATGTTACCGGGCTCGATTTTTGAATTCGGACCACAGTTTTTAAAATGATCGATTTTTCCACTTCCAATAAGGAATGTTGGGGGGCTTTATGGCCCAGGGGCAATTGTGCAAACATGGCTTGGTATCTGGCCAATTTTGTTTGGCATCAACCTCACTACAAAGACCCTGTGAGGACATAAGTAAAGACACCATGAGAAACTGCCGCCGCGGCTACTTTGAAAGTGGAGAGACTTTGTCGCTACACTCAGTCATCGTAAAAAGACAACACGGAATCTGTGAAGAAAAGGCGGCTCTGTACAATCCCTCCCTCAGTTGACCCTCACCAGTTTGCCTATAGAGCAAATAGGTCCACTGAGGACGTGATCGCCGTAGCTCTACACACAGCACTGAGCCACCTGTAACACCATGGGAATTACGTGAGGATGCTTTTCATTGACTATAGCTCAGCCTTCAACACTATAAAACTGGACATTCTGACTGACAAACTCTCCCACCTTGGACTACCCTCTTCCATCTGCTGCTGGATAAAGAACTTAACCAACCGACCACAAACTGTTAGACTTTGTCCCCACCTCTCTTCCTCCATTACACTGAGCACTGGCTCCCCTCAAGGCTGTGTACTCAGTCCTCTTCTGTACTCCCTATACACATACAACTGTACACCATCCAAGTCTAACTTCATCATCAAATTTGCCGATGACACCACTGTGGTCGGACTCATCTCAGGAGGGGATGAGTCGGCCTACAGACATGAGGTCAACAAACTGTCTTCATGGTGCTCGGTGAACAATCTCACAGTGAACACCACAAAAACTAAAGAAATAATCCTGGACTTTCGCAAACACAGCACAGATCTGGCCCCACCTCATAAATGGAGTATGTGTAGACAGGGTCCATGTCAAAGCTGGATTGCCTCGACAATAATCTTCATACAGAGGAAGCAGCAAAACACGTGGTAGTTTTTGACTCCCGGCCGGTGGAGGTTATCTGGAAGGGAGGCCTCATCTCGACCGCTCTCAAAATGGCCGCTGCCCGCTCCGCTTCCTTTGTTCTTGGCTAGCCCCCACCCATCCTAAGAAGGGGGGAGCGGACGGACAGAGCTAGCGTCCACGTCAAGGTCCCCCAACCAGATACGCCGTCCGCTCGGTCGGTGATGGTATTTAATAGAAGTTAGGCGGGGACAAACTTTAGGCGGGAACACGAAAGGGGTGTGTTATATACAAAGTGATGACAGGCCTTGACCTGTAGGTGTCAGTAAAAATTCTATTCTAGTGACTTTAAATTCATAAGAGTGTAGAAGGGTGCAAGATTAAATATAAGAATACAATTCATATTTCACATTTCCCCCCTGTTGTGACTTGAAAGAATTTTCATTAAACATATCAATTTGTATCCCTCCCCTCCAGGTTCTAGAATACAAATATCATTGACAGTTACTCAACAGGGTATGGAAAATAACAAAATCACATGTCAAGGCAGAGGCGAGAAATGATGTATTCAGTGGTAAAAAATCCTCTACGTCCCTCTTAATGAGCGAACCCAATTTTTAAATCAAGACAAGTACATTTGCATAGAGGACTCGTCACACGCTTTGAAAGAATGCGAGAATCTCCAGTATGGCTTTTAAATCATCTGCTATACCCTGTAGGGCCTTGACAGTTTGGTTAATGAACACTCATGTAACAGCTCAATGTCTTTACACGGAGCACAACTTTATCCACCCCAAGTTGGGGAAGTAGTGACAGTACGATTTTTCTGGGGGGGGGTGGACCACAACTTTTGGTCCCCAGGAACATCATCGCCCCAGATTGAATCACGTGGTTTGAATTGCACTGATTTTGCACTGATTTTGATCTCTTACTGTTATGTTCACTCTCCTTAAAAGGAATACATCTTAGACCATCTGCACCACTGCAGATTTAAATGTGACGCCTCGACCCAGTGAATTCAGGATGTCAGGATCTGTGGAAATGGGTATACAGCTACACACATAACAACTTTCATCCGCAACAATCAGTTTTTTCTGGAACACCATGAAATTATACCACACATCTTCTTCATAGTAGTTCTCCAGATTGTTCTTTCCATACCACTTCACTCTCCTCTGTGATAGGAGTATGTCACCATCTTGTTTTCCAGCTTGAGTCTCTGTGGGTGGGGCGTTCAGACACGCCCAGGTTGTCACTGACAGTGCAGTCACTGACAGTCCAGTAACTGTGATGTAGGTGGCAACAGCTTTCACTGTGGCTTCTGTATAGAGGTGCAAAGTCTATGGGAGGTCAGGGTTAAGAGAGGGGTGCTCGTGGCAGGTGAGTAGACGTCAGATGAGTTTTTCACGGACAAGGGTTTTGACACCGTCCGACTTACAGTCTACTCAAGAGTCACCTGTGTCTCGAACTACCTTGACCTGAGGTTGGTGAATCGACTTTGACTTTTCAGTGATCTTTGCTGCTGTGGAGGTTGATGAGTTGGGCTACGAATGGGTCTTCCCATCGTGGAGAGAACCAGGACTTCCTTTTATGACTCGGATCAGGATCCAGTCACCTGGCTTCACCACCTCCTGCAAGATAGACAAAAGGATCACGGCAGCTTACATGTTCTTTGGATAAGTTTCTCTCCTTCCTTAGTCTCTCGTCATGGTTCATCTTCCCATAGAGGAAGTTGGAATGGTCTTCCATGAACTATCTCAAAAAGGTGTTAATCCCGAGCTAGTTGGTACTATCTTCATATACGTTTTGGCCAGTGTTAGGCATTTTGGCCATGGCTTATTTATCTCCCCCATGGTTTTCTTAAGCCTTGGTTTTATCATACCATTTGTTCGCTCTACTTAGGTGTTTTGCCATGTTTTGCACTATGCAGTTTGCAAAATGAGCTCCATTGTCACTCCAGATGATTCTGGAGATCCCATGTTCTTTACAGATCAATAAAATCCATGTGTATAATTTCAAATGGGTAGGTACCTTTTGGACGTTGTCCTGGTTTGGACCTGAGGTTGCCTTGCACATTATATCTGTAACAAATTAAACAGTTCCTACAAAAAAAATTAAAGTAGGTATTTCGATGTCCATCATATCATCCTTCCTGTTGAGACATTTGTGGCTCAATTTTGGAATAAATTTTTGGTAGGCACGGTAGGCCTTTAGCTGTGTACAGTTCGTCTGCAGACTGTTCTGTGTCTTCATGTATCCATGCATCTTTTCCTTCTGTGGTGCAATGTTTTGCGTATCAATTAATACCGTTTTTGAGATCGACTCAGTTTTTGTTGTTGTGTATGCTGTGCAGTAAGTGTTTGCGCTGCTGCTTTAGCTGCTGTGTTCTGTCGTTGTCTTCAACACGTGCTTAACATTTGCTTACAGCTATTTGGTTCGGCTTAATACCCCAATGAATAAAAATCGCAACAATCTTACTTATTCCATCACTATAGTTTGTGAAAATTTAAATGCCTTATCAGTCAAAATCAAATATGCTAGCTGGTATTCTATTATGATCACTGCTTCCTTGTTAAGATCAATAACCCTATTTTTTTCCCTTTCCTGTAATTACACAAATTAACTCATCATACTAAAAATAGGAAAAATACAAAAAGCAAACCAGGCTGCTTTCTCCTCAGGAAAACAGCTTTCCCGTTCTCTGCAACAGTTAAATTCACATCAATTAATATCCAGAAACAAAATGCACACATTTATAATTCTGAATATAATTGAACCCACTAAATTGTAATCACTCCTTGTTTGTCAAGGTTAATATTTTAGCATAATTGTATCCTTTAAAGCAATTAAAACTCATTACTTATAAAATGCATACTAATCAAGTCCCAATTCCTTCAATAATGTGTATCGCGTTGCATATTAAACTCAGTTGTTTGAAATTCAAAATATCCCAATCTAGTAGTCTTTTTATCAAATGTAACATTCCATTGTCTTTGGAGTTTGTCAATCATCTCCTATAAAACTTTCTTAATCAATATTTTTCAATAGTCAGGCATAAAATTAAAATCTAGTTACATTTCTATCCATTGTATTTTCTCTTTTCTCTCAAATTGTTTACTTTAAAAATCTGTAAGAAGATCTAGTCTCAATTGTTTACTTTAACTATCTGTAAGAAGGTTTAGTCTCAATTGAAACGCTTTCCTTTTTTATATGGAGACAATAAAACCAATATAAAAAGTTCCTTATGGCTTACAGCAGGGGTCACCAAACTACGGCCCGCGGGCCGGATATGGCCCGCCGGCACATTTGGACCGGCCCTCTGAACAATACCAGAGACGCTATCGGAATTTTTTTTTTTTTGTTTTTTTTTTTTGGGATGCGGCCCGCCGGCACATTTGGACCGGCCCTCTGAACAATACCAGAGACGCTATCAGATTTTTTTTCCTATTTGGCCTTGAAGACTGGGACGTTTTAATCTTGTGTTTGGTTCATTGCACCCCTGCTGAGCCCACAAATCATTCCAGTGAAGCGGGGCTTCGCATTGCTTCTTTGGTGACACGCGCGGGGAGTGTTTCCCTTTGATGCATGCGGGCACGTCCACCGTTGCATGCACGAGCAGTGTTACCGAGACATCTGGACGATCGCAGGTGAGGGCGGAGCCCTGGGACCATCGCGGACTATTCAAGCTAATTAAAACTGCAACCTGTTTGAGAACGGAATAATGGCGAAAAAGTTAGGTGAGAGAAAAATTGATTCAGAATGCAGGGTATTTAACCTGGAGTGGACAAACGATTATTTTTTTGTTCAATGCAAAGAAAAGGCTGTTTGTCTCATTTGTCAAGAGACGGTGGCGGTATTCAAAGAATACAATCTTTGCCGACACTATGAATCCCGTCACAAAGACAAGTACGATAGATTGCAAGGCCAAATACGAGCAGACAAACTCTCAAAGCGAAAAAGTGGACTACTATCTCAGCAGAACCAGGCATCCGTTCGGGCCAGCTTTTGGGTTGCTAAATTGATAGCAAGCAGCGGTAAGCCTTTCACTGACGGAGAGTTTTTTAAGAAATGTATGGATACTGTCGCGGAGGAGGTGTCCCGAGAAGAAAGATGCATTTAATGCCGTAAGTCTGTCGGTGAGTACAATGACCAGACGTGTTGAAGAAATCGTGAGTAATGTATATGCCCAGCTGCAGCAGAAGACGAAATAATTTGACTTTTTTTCATTAGCACTGGATGAAAGCACGGACGTGCAAGACACAGCGCAACTGCTCATTTTTATTCGTGGAGTTAGCGCAAACTTTGAGATTTGCGAGGATCTGGCAGCCCTCCAAAGTCTCAAAGGGACTACAACGGGAGAGGATATTTTTGACAAAGTGTGCCAAACCATGCAGAAGTTGGACCTGGACTGGTCAAAGCTAGCTAGCATCACGACTGAGGGGGCTCCTAGCATGGTGGCCGAAACTCGCGGTCTAATAATGGGACGCATGAACCGGGAGTTCGAAAAAAGGGGTCTCACCGCCCCGGTACGAGTCCACTGCCAAATTCACCACCAAGCACTGTGCTGCAAAATGTTGACGTGGGATTCTGTAATGATGGTTGTGGTGTCGTGCATAAACTTCAGAGCAAAGGGAGAAGATTGTGCATGGCACAACAGAAAGTTAATGTTCCATGGCTTTTTTTCTATGAAGAACCCAGAGAGAGTTATTTAGTTATTATTTATTTCATAAATAGTGTTATTTATTTCCAGTTTTTTCTGTGAAGAACTCAGAGAGGGTTATTTAGTTCTTATTTATTTCATTAATAGTGTTATTATATGTTTCCTGACTTTTTTTCTGTAAAGAACCTGGAAAGGGTTATTTAGTTATGTGTGGCTTTCTGGAAAACAATAAAAAAAAATTAAGCTCCCCTACGATCGTCACACTTTTTCTGTTGCAAACTGACACCTGCCCCCCATCAGAGAAGGGAAAAGTTATGTGGCCCTCACAAGAAAAAGTTTGGGGACCCCTGGCTTACAGCATTGCTCCCCGAGCAATAATCTTTCCAATTAATATTGGAGTGCTTGTCATTTCGTCTGATTACGTCAAAAAGTTTATCTTACCTGTCTCCTCATACGTTTCAACTGAGAGAACCTTCTTACAGTGCACAAGATGGATCCACTATTTTCATGTCTGCTGGTTGGTCAGCAACACTTGCACGAACACTCTCATCCTGGGTTGCTCTCCATGTTTCCTGTTGAGGAACACGATCTCCCTCTGCCAACCCAAAATTAATGTGTTTCTTTAAAGTTTTTTCTTTTATGCAGATATATGATTAGCTTCATCCTCCAGTTCCAATCGTGTAGTGAATAATGGTGTTTGGTATGGTCTACTAAATAGGATGTCCATATTTTGTTGTCCGGTTGACCTCGTTATGTAGGCGCAATGATTTCATAACGAAATATGGAACCTTTTGTCAATTCCGTCAATTATTTTGTTAACACAATTTGGTGCTCCTAAATTTTGCATAGCAGATTTGTTTCTCCACTTCAATTTTCACATTTGGAGTACTGCTGCTTTTTTCAAAATTTCCTTGGACGAAATTTTTTTCCATAATTTGTCGTTGCCATCCCTGGAACGGGCTTTTTGGCAAATTCCGAAATCGATTCCAATTTGCTAAATCATTTTCCACTTTGATACCTAACCGATTGATCATATCTCGTTGGTCGGCCAATCAAAAACACAAAAAGACAAACAAACAACCATTCATGCTCACACTCATTTTCAGACATCAGTGGTCTGCAATTTTTTTTATCACTGGTGAAGAGCGCCATCCCCAGTCCTGGTGCTTCTTGGCAGCTAACCACCTTTCGCTGTGTCATGGCAAGTCATTCTAAAAGGAAATAGGTCAATGTTGTTTGGTTGGCATCAATTGTTTGATTCTTAGGCGATCCGTGATATTCTAATCGTTATTAATATGACTCACACTAAAGCATATTTCATCTGTTGATGGGCAAAACAATGAAATATCATCCATGCACTGATGACATCTCATGATGTTTATTGCATCTCAGGGAAATTATGCCTATCCTAAATTAATTATTTTATCTAAACTTGTCAGGTACAATTTACCTAATACTTTGGATAATTCTTAATACTTAAGTCTAAATCGCAATTCACTCTCTTTTTGCTAAAATAGCTAAATTGCACTTGTTGAATTGCTATTCTGCTCCAAGACTGTGTTTATTTAATATAAGAGCCATTTTTTGTAGCTCACTCTTACCACAATTAAAATTTAGAGAAACTAACCTTCTACTTAGCAAATTTCTTAATCATTGCCTAATGATAAATTTCAGTTTTTATTATAGGACCCATAATTTGTCACCAATATGTTACATTGTCAATTTTCTGTCTCCAACTCTCTTCCCCTCTTTCTATTACTGTCTCTGCTCCTCCTTGTCTCATCGTGTGGAATGTCAGATGTAACCTGAGATTTCTTGCATTCCAGCCCTCCCCCCCTCGTGCTCCTGGCTTGCGAGTGGAGCCTGGTACGGTCTGTCTCCGGAACGGGGGGCTGAGGAGGGGGCCAGTGTTTCTTCATGGGGTCTAATATCAATCAAAGCTGTCATACTTGTTTTTTGTTCAGCTTGTTTAATTTTCTTAATAATGTTTTGCATATGCCTTAATTAGGCCTGGACAATCCAAACTTGAATATCTTGAAGCTCTCTACATACCTTCTCCTTTTTTCCATTTTCAATAGCTTTCTCCACTTGCAATTTCCACTTTATGGCCTGTAATGGCTCTTCCAACAGTCTCCCATCCCACTCCTTATTCTTCCTCCACTTTTCCATATAAGTGCAATTATCAGGAGAATGTTTAAGCATAAACTTCATGTCAGTTGGGACTTCTTTGCTGCTTTTCAATCCCATTTTTGGAAACTTTTCTTTTGTTTGAAGATTTTTGTATTTCTTAAAAATAATTATATTTGCATATTCTGCTATTCCCGTAACGCATTTATGACTTTTTATTTACGGCAGTGTTTGCTCACCTTCTCTAGGGACGTCCCGTTTGATTTACTATCTTATTTACCCGCCTAAGTAGTCGTTTATACTCTTGTTTTGCGCGGCAAACGTTGTGATTTATGAGCGTGTCACTAGTGCTCTGGTTTGAATTTCTCCTTATGAAGATTACTTGCAAGTTTTATAGTTATTATTCTATATATTTTTTTCTTTATATTGAGCTCTTTCATTCTCTTGGCACAGTATAACAATATTTTTCATCTATATTTTTAACACAACCCTCGAAGTCCCTTGGCGGGGAGGTGCGACCTCCTCCTATGTCTGCTTTTCAGGCAGATAGGCCAACACACAGCCTTTTATCCTGCTGTATACTTTTATACATCAATCCGACACACCGAGAGAAGCCTCCCCGACACACAGGGTAGAGTATACGCAAGTTTTTTTTACTCCGACAAATGGAGCATTTCCCTTCCTCGTAGGGAAACGGGGCCTTATGCTGGGTTGGATTCTACAAATTAATTTTAAAAAGTGCCTTACCGTTTTTTGGTGCCTCCTCTGTACGAAAGGATAATTCGTAATCTGTTCCCGGGCCAGCAGGCCAGATCGCCCTCTCTCAAGGCTGGAGTAGCCGACGTCAAGCCATCCATCCTTCTGTCGATCTGCCGTGGCCGGAAAGCAGAGAAGAATCCCGGGTTTCGGCACCAAAATGTCAAAGCTGGATTGCCTCGACAATAATCTTCATACAGAGGAAACAGCAAAACACGTGGTAGTTTTTGACTCCCGGCCGGTGGAGGTTATCTGGAAGGGAGGCCTCATCTTGACCGCTCTCAAAATGGCCGCTGCCCGCTCCGCTTCCTTTGTTCTTGGCTAGCCCCCACCCATCCTAAGAAGGGGGGAGCGGACGGACAGCGCTAGCGTCCACGTCGAGGTCCCCCAACCAGATACGCCGTCCGCTCGGTCGGTGATGGTATTTAATAGAAGTTAGGCGGGGAAAAACTTTAGGCGGGAACACGAAAGGGGTGTGTTATATACAAAGTGATGACAGGCCTTGACCTGTAGGTGTCAGTAAAAATTCTATTCTAGTGACTTTAAATTCATAAGAGTGCAGAAGGGTGCAAGATTAAATATAAGAATACAATTCATATTTCACAGTCCAGTCCTTTAAAATCCTGGGGTCCACGTCACGGATAAACTCTCCTGGTCTACAAACACCACGGCAGTAGTGAAGAAGGCCCAGAAACGACTCCATTTCCTCAGGGTACTCAGGAGGAACAACTTGGACACCAACCTTCTGGTAAGCTTCTATAGAACCACTGTGGAGAGCATCCTGGCATATAGCATCACAGTGTGGTATGCTGGAAGCATGGCAGCAGACAAAAAGGCCATGCAGAAAGTGATTAACACTGCCCAAAAGATCGTCGGCTGCTCTCTGCCCTCACTGGAAGACATTGCCAGCCCTCGTTACCTCAGGAGAGCCAGGAACATCATCGGGGACCCATACCACCCTGATCACAATCTGTTCCAGCTGCTGCCCTCTGGTAGACGCTATAGGTCCAACAAAGTACGGACAAATAGGCTTAAGGACAGTTTTTTTCCCACATCCATCAGAACTCTAAACTTGCGGTAACAAAACACACAATCCCTTCTGTGTAATAACTTCGGGG